>NC_043760.1:27041047-27306047 GCF_902148845.1 Salarias fasciatus
AGCTACTTTTTTAAATCAACAAATATCTTAAGTCATTCTTTATGTCCACAGATTTGATAGTTTACACCAGAATAAAAACACGTTGAGCTTTGATTAGGAAGTTTCATTATAGTCCGCTCTGCCTCTGAAGGCACGGAGTCAGAGGAAAGTTTTTTTTTCTTTTATTATTATAAAAAGACGTGGCGCCCGAGGCGGACGTCTAGTTCGCCTATGCCGAGAGCCGGTGTCGTGCCGAAAACAGACTGCCTGCCGAAAAATGACTGCCCCGGCGCGGGAGCGCGCATCAGCGTGTTTCTCTATTTCTCCACTGTTCTCACTCGCTGTGCGGTAGTTGCTTCCCTGTTTTTACTTCTGGCATTGTTATTGTTGTCGTTAGCTACTCCTGCGAGATGAAAAGCATGTTGATTTGTTTTGTAACGTGATTTTGCACCATTTTAACGTAGAAACAAAGAAGTTTTTCTTCTTCTTCTTTTTCCTTTTCTGTTGTTTTGCTCTGTTCACCGTCAGCTGTAAACTGTTTATGTAGGGATATTTTTTGTGGTTATGATTTTAACATTTTGTAAAACGTTTATATATATATGTGTGTGCGTGTATAATATATATATATATATATATATATATATATATATATATATATATATATATATATATATATATATATATATATATATATATATACATATGTATTGTGAATAACAACGGGTTTTAGCCTCCATTAAATGTCCAGTTCTTTCAGTTTCATTGACTTATGAAGATGAATAATTTGATGGCATCCTGTAATACAATAATGAGCAATTTGTGATAATTATCAGGGATCCACAGCAACAAGGAGCAGATCTGGAGGGACTGCAGAAGCAGGTTGCAGGGCAGGAAGCAGAGGGGATGAGGTGCATGTAGAGTGGTTTTGGTCAGTGTCACCCCTCACCTCCCTCGGTTACAGGGGCAGTCACTTTTCGGCAGCCGCCTGCCGAAAAGTGACTGCCCCCCTGCAGCTGAGGGAGGTGACGAGTGATCTTCACAGTAATTGCAGGGCAGGAAGCAGAGGGGATGAGGTGCATGTAGAGTGGTTTTGGTCAGTGTCACCCCTCACCTCCCGCAGTTACAGGGGCAGTCACTTTTCGGCAGCCGCCTGCCGAGGGAGGTGAGGGGTGACACTGACCAAAACCACTCTACATGCACCTCATCCCCTCTGCTTCCTGCCCTGCAACCTGCCTCTGCAGTCCCTCCAGATCTGCTCCTTGTTGCTGTGGATCCCTGATAATTATCACATATTGCTCATTATTGTATTACAGGATGCCATCAAAGTAATTTTATTCATCTTCATAAGTCAATGAAACTGAAAGAACTGGACATTTAATGGAGGCTAAAACCCGTTTTTATTCACAATACACACACATATATATATATATATATATATATATATATATATATATATATATATATATATATGTGTGTGTATACATATATATATATATATATATATATATATATATATGTATATATGTAATGTATATATATATTATACACACACACACACACACACACACACACACACACACACACACACATATATAAACGTTTTACAAAATGTTAAAATCATAACCACAAAAAATATCCCTACATAAACAGTTTACAGCTGACGGTGAACAGAGCAAAACAACAGAAAAGGAAAAAGAAGAAGAAGAAAAACTTCTTTGTTTCTACGTTAAAATGGTGCAGAATCACGTTACAGAACAAATCAACATGCTTTTCATCTCGCAGTAGTAGCTAACGACAACAATAACAATGCCAGAAGTAAAAACAGGGAAGCAACTACCGCACAGCGAGTGAGAACAGTGGAGAAATAGAGAAACACGCTGATGCGCGCTCCCGCGTCAGGGCAGTCATTTTTCGGCAGGCAGTCTGTTTTCGGCACGACACCGGCTCACCACTGCCTGCCACGCTCCTATGTCCCGAGGAGTCTGATTTCAGCTAAGTACATGTTTATTCAGCACGACGCCCACCGGGCCCCCTGCAGTCTCCTTATGATGGCCCCCTCTGTGTCCTGGAGGATGAGCTCACGGATTTTGTGGCGGACATGTGCAGAAAGCAGGTCCAGGTTTCAGTGGACCATCTGAAGCCTGACATGACTCCAGAGGAACCTGTGGAGGTCGCGCAAATACATTTCATTTAAATTATTACTTCTAATAAATACAAAGGATGTCTGTAGTTTTATTCCTGTCCAATGTGTCATGTTGGTCATTTTTCCTCTGATTATTATAGTCAGTTCGAATCTGCACCTCAGTGATTGGAGGTGTTTAGTGGGATTTTTCCACTCCACTGACGGGGAGCGTCTCAAGCCTCGCCTGTGGAACAGAGGCCGACCGGCAGAGCGCTTGCTGCTGAGTGTATCATGAAGATCTTTGAACACTATTTGAGCAGATATCCATCAGGTAAAAGCACTGCTAGGGGCTGAAGACTGCTGACTACAAAGCTGAACATCAGAACCTGGAAACTGGAGAGAGACCTTCAGCTCATGTCACAGATACTGAATAATCCGCTTCACCTGGGAGGATTGAACCTGGATTGCTTTATAGATGCTTTTAACACATTTATTTTTAATCTGAGTGGAGGGCTGCAGCCAGACACTCTTGGTTGGAGGAAGATCCACTCAACTCTTGGCATCTTGGATTTGGATGAAGTTTTCTAAGACTTTAATATTTTCATTAAAACGTATCTGAACTTTGCAATTTCTGTCTCTGCTTTTCACACACGAGCCTCTGACACGCACTGTGACATGCACAGCCACTCTCACTCTTATCACTTTCATTTCTTTTCAGTTATTTTCCTACATATTTTCTTTGTATTTTAACAACAACCTGGCTTTAATCACTTTTTTGAATCGACCACGTGAACTACATTTGATTCCTTGTCTACATTTTTTCAATAACTAAACCCCTTTTAGCAAAATGCAACATTCCCCCATTTTGTTCCTAAATTTTGTTTTTATGAAGATCTGTTTAGTGTAGCTTAATGTTAATGTTGAATTCGTTTTATTTTTCTCCAGTAAATTTTCTTCTTTTTTCATCATTGATAACATCAGCAGCATGTTACAACTCTACATGTCTAAAAGCTGCTTCCCTTTACGAAAAGTGTGAACCTGATAACAGGTCTTTCTGACTTTCTTTCAACAGCAGACTCGTGAAGATAAACAGGGCCGCTGCAACTCTTCCTTGTATACTTTAAAGAGTTTGCGGTTTGAAAAGCTGCAAGTGATATTTCATATCACTTAAAGTGGTCTTACCTGCAAGTGAGACACTAGCTTCACCTCACTGGTTTTTTTTTTTTCTGTTTTCCGCCCCCAATGACACTTATGAAGGCTTCGGTTGTTTACTGCGATCTGTCGTTGTTGAGGCGGCAGCCTCCACCAGGGCAGACCACTTTACTTTTTGAACAGGGTGGGGGGTTGAAGCGAGGCGTTAATCTTCTTCTCAAACAAATGTGTCAGAACTAGTTTTTATATCTTTAAACATATATTTGGACAGATGAAGACGTATTATGGACCAGAGATTTTGACCTAATTCCGCCCCCACCACCCCCCCACGAGGCCCTACATGCAGTGCATGGTGTGTGGTGGAAGCGGCGGCGCTGAAGATAAATGTCATGAGTGCTCAAAGAACAAATTTTCTGCAGACCAGACCTCTTCTGAAGACAGTGTGGGTGTGCAAACACTGCTCTGGGGGAAGGTGGACTCCTTAAGAGCAGTTTCGTACTCAAACTATTCAACAAAATGCATGTCAGTTTAGATACATTGCTGAGAATATCTCCAGTTGGTTCTGCTTTGCAGAGAGCATGAGAGCATGAGAGAATGCATTTCAAATCAATGTCTTGTGGAATGACCAGAAGATGGGGAAATTGTTATTTTTAATAGGTCTTGCTTCATATATGTGCCAACGCAGTGACACTCCTGTAAATGCTTGGTTTGGTTAGAGGCCACGCGACATGGCTGTGGGTTACTGACGGTCTTTTGCTCTGCAACAGGAAGTAAAAATCTCCCACATGTTGAAGCTGATGAAATCTGTATGCCCAGAGCTTGTTGTGTTTTCAGGTTTATTCCACTATATATGAACAGTTACATGGAAAGGTCGAGTGGAGAGACTGAATTTTATATAAGATACCAAGAAGACTGAACACTGAACACAAAGCGAAGCAAAGCACTTGGACCAGCATTTTATTTGTCTTGCAATGGATTAGACTGAAGCAACAGTGTTAAAAAGTTGTGGTTCAACTTGTGAGATTCTATTGAGAGAAAAAGTGTTTCATCAATGAGCAGTTTCTAGGAATTTGTGGCATAATTAGATTCAGGCCAAGCTGACAGAAATATATATATATATATGTGTATACATATATATATATATATATATATATATATATATATATATATATATATATATATATATATATATATATATATATATACATATATATATGTATATAAAGCTTCCTTCTTTTTTTTCTGGTACAAATTTTCAATTTCAATTTTCAGCAACTTACACAAACTCACAAAGCAGCATGAGAGCCCAAAATTGAAAACAAACAAGATTATATTAAATTACTGAAAGCAACATAAATAAAACAGATAAAGTAAAAATCCAATCCATCATCTGGAGTTGCTTTCATACTGTAATGATAATGCCATGGCTTCATCAATGTCCTTCCTGCTTTTCTTTCAGCACATATTTGGAAACTGAATCTTGAAATGTCTGTCATCATTTATCTCTGTTTCTTCATTCGAAAGACTCTCCAGCTCAGATGTGATTGTAGATTGAATTGTGTCGTTCAAAGTATTGACTCCGCCGACTGTTTTCCGTCCTTTGACCTGTGTGTGTTTGTGGTCGAGTCGGGTCTGCCTGCAAAGACAGAAAATAAAAACAGAGATCCAACGTTGGTTTTAAGACAGAAGAATAACGGACTGAAATGATGGGAACTCTTTTAGACAAGTTCTTGTTTTTTTACCACTTCCGCTGACTGTGGTTGACACTGGTCTTGCACTGGATCCTGATTGGTGGTTCTCGTCTTACATTTTCTGCAAAGATGAAGTGAAGAACATCATCGACAAGACAGCTGAAGGCTCATCTAGTTCATGTATTAGATGAGACCCAGCCGTTAAACTTTGAAACGTAAAGTAGATTTATCTCACTGCGTTTCTTGGAAATAACCCTTTGCTGCACAACATGGGCCCAAATGGACCTGACTGAGTTTTCGTGTTCCATATCTTTTATATAATTGAATTCCATTGTTCAGTATTCAGGTATTCCTCTATTAACTTGTTTTTGATCATGCATCCTCCCTCTTTTTAAAAAAAAAAAAAAAAATCTTATCCTCTCTTACTTTTAAAATACGGACACTTCTTATATCACGAGTCTTCTAATGTGCAGCATGGCTCCAGATAGACCCATGTGCATTTCCTGTGGTTACATGCTTGTGTGTGTATGTTTAGTTAAATGTATTTGATCAAGTGTTCAGTCAATATTCTCTTTTTTTAGTAGCAATCTCTTTTTTTTTTACCTTTATTACTTCATGAACCAGTTTAACCTTTGTATGTCTACAATACATCAAGTTTACACAGGATTCTAAAATGTCCCACATGCAGACAGGACATTATTTCGTAGGAACCTTTGAAATTTGTGCTTTTGCAGTCAAGAATGTTTTTACTGCAGATAGCTATTTGTCTGCCTGGCCAGACATTTCACAGGCTAGCACTGCTTCTTTCTTTTTGTTGTTGTTTTTTTTTTTTGAACAAGGTTTCTTTATTAATTTGCAGTTCATCTTTAACAATTTACAATCATGTAACTGTAGTATATGGAAAGCACCTACAGAAATAAAAGTAGGCGAACTATATAAAATAAATGAATAAAATTAAATACAATAAAGCACCCCGCTTCTTTTACATCTGTTCCAAGTCTTGTTTTATTTATTTAAATCTTACCAACTAAAAAAATGTATGAAATGTGAAAGATGTGTATAATAATTGATTAGGTTTAAGTTACTTTGAGAATCACCACGTTATTTTTTCAGAAAGGGAAATATGTTCAATCCTGTTAACCAGCTTTACTACTATAGTTACCACAGGTCACCAAAATTAAGCTCAAACTGGCGCCCAGGGCTGCAACACCACAAATGCACATTGACATGCATTTAAAAATGTTTTGTGCTTCATTTTCAGTCCTCAGGTCATGACTGTTAGCAGATCAGCCGTCAGATTCATAGCTCTGAATTTGGGTTCAGTGTCAACATGACCACAGTGTGTTATGTCCAGAAGAAGAGCAGGAGTGTTTTCCTCCTGAGTGCCAGGTACAAAGCAGTGGATGACAGCAGTGAGAAGAAGGAACCAGAATTGATCCAAACTACAACTAAACCAACGGAGGAGTGGACACGATGGATCAGACGGTTAGAACCCGCTCTTACCAGTGTAGAACCCGGAGGTGGCCACTGGTGCTTTGGTACAACATGCTGGATGGTGCCACCTTCAATGCCGACACCTACTTTACTGCACAACACCCGGATTACATGAGCGGCGTAAACAACGCACGCCGACTGTTCATCAAGGAGCTGGGCAAAGAGCCTGTCATGCCACATATGAAGAGGCGTATGGAGGATACGCTCAAACTATACAAACATATCTTGGAGGGAATGGCAAGACAACTCAGCCACCACACAGCGACAGGAGAACATCCACATGCGGCCCTTCAGTCCAGCCTGACCGGCCGTCTGGGTTTCAGAGGGAAACTATGAACCAAATGAAAATTAGCGTACATGATGCAAGCAACCCGTCTGCTTTTCTTTCATTTTAAGGTCTCTGATTTTTAAGGTTTGTGCTTGTAGGGATCTTAACCTGCAGAGCTGTCAGTCTTTTCAATGCAAATTTGAATAAATATACTAATTTTACTGAACAAAACTCAGGTCAACATCTTGCTCGGTCCTTCACAGTGACACTATTTGTGATGTGGCCGATTGGGAAAAAACAATTACCCGCCCCGTTTTGGACCCATGTTGTGCATTAGAAGGGGTAAATAATCAAGTGTTTGTAGTTTAGGGTAAACTGACTTTTAAATTACAGATCATCTCATACTTTCACTCACCTGTAGATGCAGACAGTTAATATCATGCAGCAGAGAGGAAATCCTACGGCGAGAATAATCAGAAATTCCCATGAATCTGCATCTAAACAGAAGAGAATTAGATCTCGGCAGCATGTGGATTATATTTTATCTTCTGTGGAGTTACTGAGTCATCCAGAAGGTTTACCTACCTTCCTCAGGTTTCTCAGTCACAGTTACATTCCATTCAATTCCATTTATGCCACTTTTCCTGATTACAGAGCATAAATAAAGTCCTTCATCTTCAGCCTGAGCATTCAGAATACTGAGCCTGGTGAAAGAGTCCTGATGTATGATTTGTCTTGGAGAGGAGAGGTTACAAAAAGTCTCATTACTAAAGATGGAAAAAATCAGAACTTTGTCTTTCATCCAGGTGAGTTGTGGTGTATTTCTTGTTGATATATTACAGTTGAGCTCTACTGGTTCTCCTCTGAACACCTCCACCGTCCTCCTCTGCTGAACTGAAACATCCACTAAAGAAAACATCCAGTCAGCACTAAAGACAATCTGAACTTGAATTGAATTTGTTATCAGTAATGTAAACCTTGCCGTACCTCCAAAGACACGATGCATCCCCAGCAGCTGGAAGAAGAGCAGAGCTGCTTGGTTTGAACTGAACATTGTGTCGTTCAGACAGAGAGTGAGAAGAGTCTCATCAGCCCTGAATGCATCTGCAGAGGAGGCTCCACACGAGGAAGTGGTTAGTCGCTGTTTTACTCAGCTCAGAGCAGAATGGACGCCTTTTGAGGAATAAAATATTAAACCATGTGTCAGCACTGTGAAAAACAAAGAAATTGGTATCATTGATCCATCAATGATTTCTTCGTGTGAAAAAGAAAATGTAGCTGATAAACACAGTAAACCACAGGAAGACCACTTCTTCATATTCCTCAATTCAAGAATCTCCTCCAGAGATTAACAAAGTATTTTGATTCCAAAATGCAAATGTGACCATATGTGGTCACTCCTATGATACATGACTAAACTGTGAGAAAGTATTTATATAATTTAAAGAAGGCTTCTTATGGGTTACATGGTCACTCTGTCATGACAGATGACTTTTTTCATCACTGATAACATCAGCAGCATGTTCTAACTCTACATGTCAAAAAGCTGCTTCCCTTTTAGAAAAGTGTGACCCTGATATCAGGTCTTCATATCTTTCTTTCTTCAGCAGATTGGATGACAGACTCATAAAGTTTTCTTTAGACCAGACCTCTTCTCAAGAAGGTGTGGGTGTGCAAAGACCGCACTGGGATGCCTTAAGATCAGTTTTGCACTCAAACTATTCAGCAAAGTGTTTGATGCATTGATGAAATTATCTCTGGCTTGATTCTTGCACGTCTTTACATGTGACATTTGGATGTCACTCTTCAGTTCACTTCTTTGCATGATTGTCCAAAAAAGAGCATGTGAGCATGTATTTCAGGCCACCATCAGAAGATAGAGAAAGTATCATTTTTTTAAAGAATAGTAACTAATCCAGTCTCATAGTAACAAATGCATGGATTATTTCTCAGTATCACTCTGAGCCGACATGTTGCTGATCCGGAACGCATTTTTGAGTCCTGGTCAAAAGTAACTCCCAGGTTCCTCACAGAGGTTCTGGAGCTCAGAGTCAAACCATCCAGTGTTTCTATGTTTAGATAATTCACCTCTCAGACGTTTTATCAAAACACTGTTACTGCCACCAGAGGGCAGTGTAATGGAATATTATACAGGAAGTTTTTATGGGAAGTCTGGATGACATTTATAAGTTGGTAAAACAGAGACTTTAAAACATGCTATTATATGTAGAAAAATAAATGTGTGTTTTTTTAAATATCGGTTAATTTTGTCCGTAATTTGTGAGATGTTGCAGGAACATGTTCAGTCTCTTCATGTTTCCAACCTTTTGCATTACTGATGATGAATGTTGCTCCATGTTATCAGAGAGTCACTGCAGTCCTGAAAAGCAACATCCTGTGTCCTGTCCTGGTTTAATTTCACCCGACTACATATATTTTATTTTTCTGTTTTTGCCTCTTTGCTGTCTGGTGCAGAAAACCGCTTAATTTTTAATAGTCCTCGTTTTTACATTTAATCAGAATTCATCAGACAAAACTCACATGCTGTGTGTCACAGTGCTGTAAAGCCTCATTGACTTTAGTAATTCATATTTCCATTTGTATATCCACCACACCCTTCAGCTGAGGCTAAACCACAGGATGTCTCATGTCTTCAAAATCTGCACACAAAAGTTTCACACTTGTACGTGTCAAGAAAAACAGGTAGAAGAAACTCACACTTTGACAGCAGTGCCAAACAGACACTGAACCGTGTCAGACTTCAAGCAGACTCACAAAGCCCCGACAGTTCTCCGGTTTATGCTAAACAACACACCTCAACACTCTTGTTGAATCATTTTGGGTTCAGCCATTCAGATTCTGATTTGATAAATTCCATTTTGGAATTTTCTGGAAGTCTTGCTGATCTTCCAGCCATGCTTTAGGTATAAATTCACCAGACAAAAATCACTTTGAATGTAAAAGCAACACCCGTGAGGCTTGCAACGCGTCCGGTGTGAACACACCATAAGAGTACTATCGAGCCTCACTGACATGTAGTAATTCATATTTTGATTGATAAATTCCATTTTGGTCAATAACCACAACACACACCACTGTGTCAATGCGTCTGGCAGTGAGAGGAGCAGAGTGTGAATATCTTTACAGAGTGAAATGGCAGTGGAGGGTTCATACAGAATACAAGTTAAAAGGTGTGTGATGCAATGAGGAAGTGTTTTAATTGTACTTCTTGCCAGCAGGGGGTGCTATGATCACCTCTGTTCTTCCTGTTTGAGCTTCTCTTCACAAGAGCAAAGCAGCAGGTCAGTAAATCCGAAGGTAATGTGTGTTGCAGGTTTTATTCATGTTTTGGACACAGTTTGTGATGTTTCATCTTCATAATATGCAAAGTAATTCAACTTATAGAGTATTGTTGAGTTTCAAAGCCTATAAAGGTTTTTGATTTTTTTTTTTTTTTTCAAACAAAGTTGATCATGAGAACTACATCAAAATATTTCAGAGTGGAGAAACTACAGGTGAGGGAAAAACATAATATCTAAAGGAACGTTTGGGTAAAGGAAGGAGACATGAAAAACCTCAGAAAAGCCATCTGGTGATCAGTGGGCCTCTGAGGAAGTGTAGGAGGTTCCCTTTTTTCAGTTGTGGTCGTGGTGACATTTAGATTGATAAATAAGTTACATTGATCTAAACAGTTTGTCAGTGTTTTTGTCTCCTAATGCTTTCTGATCTGGACTGTCTTGTGCCTGAATATATAATGTAACATTTAAACTGCTGCACGAGATCCACTTTATTAAATCCACAGAAAAGTTGTGCATTTTTTTGCACAATTTGATGTAGGATTCTTGCAAATTTTTTTAAAAAAAAGTTATCTATAAGGGAGTCCTGTTTCCTCTGGTTTTCTGTTGACATGCACTGCTTGTCAGGATTTAACCACCGTGACTGCAGAGTCAATCTCAGGGATTTCTTGCTGTTTTTTGCACGTGTTTCCATACAAGCTGAGCTGACACCCTTTTCTCCTCCTCCTCCCTCTCTCCTCTCTCTTCTAATGCTGAGCCGTTGGAGCTGAATTTGATTACATGCTGAGGATCTATTTAAAGGGTTCAGGTTGACAACAGGTCTGTGGAGGGCTGAGACTGCCAGGCATTCAAAGAAAAAGAGAAAAAAAAAAAGCAAGCCTCTTCAATTTATGTGACAGGATGGAGCAGCACATTTGAAATGTATGTCTAATATATTTTGTGTGGAGGAGCATCGGTACTTTATGGGTGCTGTATCTCCTCTTATTCACATGCTTGTTCGAATGCCTGCTCCCTCCCACTCAGTAGAAAGATTTGTGTGTGCGTGTGTTTGTTGTGACTGATTTCGATGCACAGATTTATGTATGAGTGTGTGCCTACTGGCGTCCTGTTTTGTCCAAATGTTGGGTTAATAAATGAGGACTGTGGTAATGGCAGCGGCCGTGGTCTCAGCTCCCCGGCAGAGAGAGACCACTGCTTTTCACCACGGCACCGACCGTCCGCGAACCCCTCCCCTCGACTCACTTCCTCTCATCAGGGCCAGAAAAAAAGAAGGGTCTTATACCACCACCACGACCAGCGCTGATGAACAGTTTTGTTTGCTTTCATTATCGCTCTTTCCCTGCCTTTGATAATTGCAACTGGGAAATAATCAGGGCAGAGCAATATCGTGCGTATCATAGTGAAAGCACAGTCACATTAACCGACGCTGTCTTCCCCCGCACACACACACACACACACACGCACACACAGGACGCCTCAAGTGTTCCAACCACTAACCACACACATCAACAACAACAACAAAAAGTGCTTGGTTGAGTCCATTTAAATGCTGTAATTTGCTGTGGACTCACTCCAAACTCAGCTTTATCTATTACCTGTTACCTGGTTAACCAACCTTAAACATGACACTACTGATTTTCTTCATGTGTTTCCTGGAAATGACCCAGAAATCACTGCAGCCTCAGTATCATCCCTCCCCGAGCCACTTCAGAGTGGAACAGCTACTCTTGAACTGGACCTCAGTGTTTCCACATTGTTTTCATTGTGTTTACATTTTTATTCCTGCCTTAAAAACAACATTTTATCTGAAGGGACTTCCTGGTAAACTAAAAGAAATTCCTAAAATGTCATTATGTGGAGTAGAAGGACTGACCACACATTTCTGCTCTCTGAATCACGTTCAGAGAGCCAACTGATGGATGAATTACCGTGAGTAAAATAAATAAAAACCATACTAATGGAATGTGTGCGGCACGTTTGCGAGCCGGGGGTTGGACGGGTGGGACTCGACGCCGGCTCGTCTCTGACCCTTTCAGGCCGTGATGGATGTTTGTGAATATTTAAGATGCCTGGCGGAGAGGAGAGCCTGTGGAAGAACACAGAGACATCAGAAGGCCTAATAACCCTGCTCTCCGTTCTGAACGCCGCGTGATCCCCTCATGTGTGCAAATGGGCACACGCAGCCCATAAATTTAGATTCATGAAAGAGGAACACGGTTTTAGCTCAAGCAGCTCTCTGACAGCGCGAGGACTGAACATGAGATTTTGAGGAAGGAAAGACTTTCTGTCCGTCTTCTCCCAGCTGCTTGCAGAACACAGTGAACACATGCGTGTCTTTTTCTGACTTCGCGTTTGCTATTTTCACACGGATCTGTGTTGGTGTGAATGACACAGCAGACCAACTGTCTGACAGCTTTTTATATTAACATATCAATCAAGCTCCCCCGAGAAGCATGATGAACATACTTTACATATACTGTATATCAATATCTGGATATACTTTGATTATATGAAGAAAATGCAGTTTTTTTGTGGTTGGATTTTTACATCTGCATTATGACTCTGAGCAGTGGACAGAGGTGCATCCTGTCTGCAAATAAAAACACAGTGCGATGTATACCTGTGGCCAGTTTAGAATCGTCAATTCATCTCATGTGCGTATGTTCTTGGACTGGACTCATTTTTAATACAATTACATTAATTGTTGAAGACTCTAAGGTTAATTTGGTCGAACTCTTTTATAAAACACAATAAATTCCATTTCAAAGTTTTATTTTTGTTATTCATCTTCTTTCAGTGTCGCTTGCTCACCATTATTTTGGTTTTGCTGGATTTTCGAGCTGCTTTCGACACAGCGGACCACAGCGCGCTGTGTGACAGCCTCAAAAGAAGGTTGGGGATTTCTGACACTGCATGACAGGAATAATTCTGTGCCAGTAGATATTTATGAATCACTTGTGGGTTTCCTCAAGGTTTTGTGCTTGAGCCTCTTTAATTTCACGTCCTCATGCTCCCTCTGGCTCAGATCAGGGGACACTACATCTCCTGTCATGATTATCTTCTAATGCTTTTTTTCTTTTATTCAAACTCAATCTAATGTCAGTGTAAAAAAGACAAAAATTAAGAATTCTTTATTCTTTATTGATTCCAATAACATCATATAAAGTAAAAAAAAATAAATTAAAAATGAGAGAAGGTCTGAGTGGTTTGAGCCCAGAGGGTGGGCTCGTCCGTCTCACGCACCGGAATGGAAAAACACAAAGTGCAATGAGACCAGGAAGCAGAAGTGCCAGATGAAGTCAGCGTGGTTCAGCTGAACGTCGGCCGCAGCTGTACCCGGCAGACCGGAGCTCTGAGCTTCTCGCCTCAAGCAGAACTGAGCAACATGCTACAAAGGTTTGGTAAACTCATTTCCTTCCTGCTGCACAGCTCCAGATAAAATTTTTTGTAATTTTCATCCTCAAAGTGCCGGACCCCATGCCATGCTGACACAGGTAATCACTCCAGGCACCTTATCAGACGCCACACGGCGCTCTGTGAAACCACAAAAGACAACCCCCCCCCCAGAAGCTCACTTTGATGTGTAAAATCAGCCCAGATCTCCTTCTACTATTAATGAATCATCTCTTTGCAGGAAGCTTCACTTTACAATATCAGTCAACTAGAAAAAACACAGCAGAGTACAAGGCCACTAAAACACTGCTTTATCCTGCTTTGTTTCCAAACCTCTTCCAAATCATCTGATTTAGCGCTTTATTCAACATGCCACTGCAGACAGAAGATGAAACCAACCAACAAATAATATTTTGTGCACATTTTCACTTCCTTCAACATCAAAGCAACTGCAACAACACCAAACTGTTCACACATTAATACGACAAGCCACAAGGTGCCAAATAATCACACAATCTTCTCAAAGAGGCAGATTTGCTTGAACAGGATTAAGTTATATAAAAAAAATGTAGCCTGAAGTGAGGAAGAAAAATTCAACCTCCTCTCTCCTATTCAGAATTCAGAGTGCTGCCGCGTTCAGTGTCTCAGCCTGTCGTCCTTAATCGCTCTTTAATTACTCCTCACTGGAGCATGCACACCGAAACTGGCCTGCTTTTCTGAAATATTGAAATGATCAGAACCTCCGAGCATTAATCTTCCAGTGCATTCTGATAGAAAGCAGCTCTGCAGAGGACGATCTGACCGGAGGATTCTGCCGCTGCTTGAGCTGCTTTGAAGGCCAAAGACGTGACAGCTTTTACAAAGCTTCGACAGGATTTCATACAAAAATAATAGATAACATGAAAGGGCTACACCTCAGCTGAAACCAGGAGTCCAATCCAATGGATGGATCTTTTCTTTTTCCTTTTATTTTTGCAGTCATACAGTCTTTGACAAAAGGTTGGGACAGTGTTCATCCTTCCATTGCATGTTCAGTCTTTATCTACTGATCTTAGGGGAGGAAGTGAAGGTTCATCTCAGACGGGCTGAAATACCCCGAGAAAACACAAGAAGGCAAAATGTGACATGTAGCCTGATTAAAAACTGAATGCATTCACTTGTAAACCAATATTTATAGAAGTCATAATGTTGAAATGAAGAAATGTGAATACTGCAGAGACACAGCTCAAGACGCTGTGGCAGAGCCCGTTTCCACTGTCGTCTAGAATCCCTCCGGATGGGAAGTGAGAAAAGCAACAGATGGCGTTTTGGACTGATGGAAAAGGCAAAGCCTTTAATGTGTGATATTTTGGTTTATTTGTTTGTTTGTGATTCTTTGCATTATGAAAGTGTTTTAGATTCAGAGCTGCTTTGTTCAAAAGGTTTGTGAGTGAAAAGAGAAAAACAGTGAACTGATTTTGAATGTTAATATTATAACCGGGCTGTTTGTCTCTTTATAACTTTTGCCCTGATAATATGTAATTTTTGTGTTTATTAGTGCAATTTATTTCAAATTCTCTAATCCTGACTAAAACTTCCTGATCTTTTGTTGAACCTGTGTTTTTTTTCCCACCTCATCTATTTCAATCACACCTTCTTGTGGTGTAGAATCAAGGTTTGTCTTCAAGCTGCTTTGATTTGTTTGAGATGTGAAATGAAGATCAGTCATATCTTGCAGCCACATCAATGTTTTTAGCTAATTCGGTGGTGGCATTTTACTGTGACTGATTCAAAAAGGTTCACATGCCTGTTCACATGTGTTTCAGAATTTTATACTAAAGATATTTTCACAAACTCAATTACAAGAGAATTTTTTTGTATTGTTTCATGTGTTTTTATTGTGCATTTTGTGTTTCATTCATATATAAAGAAGACAATTACTCTGTCAACATTTTTTTTCTTTAAAAGTCTAAATAACCAACATTTTACGTGTGTTTCCATGTGTTTTAGCTGCTTTATTTTTGGCATTTTCAGTTTTCATTAACCTGTTTTGTCCAGCTGTTTCTATATTATAGAGATAACAGACATTGATCATTTGACTTTCCTTTGAGAAATCCCTGTTAAAATAGCATAATTTCCTTTGAGTATCAGAGCTGCAGAGACCAACACCAGACAACCATCACACCAGCATGAACCAGTATGAACCAGGATCAGACCAGTATGAACCAATATGAACCAGTATCAGACCAGTATGAACCGGTATGAACCAGTATCAGACCAGTATGAACCAATATGAACCAGTATCAGACCAGTATGAACCGGTATGAACCAGTGCCAGAACAGCTTAGTGCAGAATCAGAACCAACATCCACCAACAAACGTCAGCCAAGCGGCAGCCTCCGCTCATAAAACATGAAGATAATGCGGAAGTGCAAAAAGCTGTAATTCCGGAGAAATTCCAGCAGGGGGCGATGATGCTGATTTCAAAAAGAGCCCTGGTCTCATTGAAACCCATTCAAAAATGCCGATTTTCAGAGTACAAATAAACATATAAAGCGCCCGGTTTCAGAACATGTTTTGGTCTCTATCACTAGTTTTTACAACCGTGCTGGCTTCACCAGACTCTGATTTTCACTTATTATTTACAATCTATGACAGCAGCATCAGGCCAGTATAGACAGCAGAGACCAACTTTGAACAGCAAGGGAATAAAGCTGACCTGTCTATTTTTATGTGTTTATTTATTTATCTATTTCCTTATATCCTGCAATTACAGGTTTGATTTTCTTTTTCCTATTAATGTCCACAAATGAACTGCTTTCACCAACAGGTGACACCAGTCAGCAATTTTTCAAGAACAAAAAAGAAAAAACAGCAATTTGATGTCTTTCTTTTTTTATTTAGAACACAGGATTGTTCATTAATGTGAGATCGTGAGTGATTACCGCGGTGTTCTCCACTGAACGAGCCTTTTCCCAGATGTACCGAGCGTAAAAGCCGTTTATTCGACTTCCCGTGGTTCCTCCCCCTCCGCTGCTCCGCTACTCCTCCGGAGACGTCCTCGGAGGACTGTGGACGTTTTCATTGGCCGCAGTGGAGAGAAGAGGAGGAGGAGAGGAGGAGGAGAGACTGACGGGCTGGCAGGAATTCCTCCGCTCTTCTCATATTTCTTGACATCGCGGATCTTTATTTCTCCTCCACTCCGTCCGGACGTCCTTCCGAGCAGGGTTCAGAGCCGCTTTCGGGGGAAAAAAAAAAAGGTAAAACGCAGCAGAGCGGCTTTATTTCCTCCACACAAGTTTTCTGGTTCGGTGCGAAGGAGGAACGGACGCGTTGTGTTTGTCCCTTCTCCCCCTTCTGAACCGGACTTTCTCTCTTTCTCTGCCCGTCCAGATGTTGCGAAGTGTCGCCGCGATCCTGCTGCTGGCCGCGGCTCTCTGCCGAGCGCAGGTAAGTTCCGCCTCATAACTTCAGATATGTGTGAAAAATGGTTTCCACTGGCATCAAATGTGTTTTAATACACTTTAAAGAGGAATAACGCACCAGCACGTTTGTTCACAAAGGTCTAAATCATCCTGTTATCCCTAACCATAAAGGAAAAATAGAAAAGTACAGATCCTGGAAGAGCTCTGGCACTACTGCTGGCTTCATTACTGAGACAGTTACACCAGAAGAATCCTTGGTTTTCCATTCTTGAAGCACAGTAAAAGTGATGCTTGTTTGCCTGTTAACTCAAACAAAACACACATTCACATTTGCTGCCATCTTGCTGGACCACACACACACACACACACACACACACACACACACACACACACACACACACACACACACACACACACACACACACACACACACACACACATTCCTCCCAGTGTTGTTGTGGAGTTGTGAAGTTCCCAGCTCAGCCAAAGGGAGGACGGCGGTGACAGACAGCTGTGGCAGAAGAGACATGCCGGCCGAGCTGCAGGGTTCGCTCTCCGCCGGGCTTGATGGCCCTTCTTCATCAATATTGTAGGATGTTGTGGAGCGAAACGCTCTGGCAAGTGGCAGCTGCTCTAATGACACACACACTCACTCACTCACACACTCGCACGGTGTTTGGGTGGCCAGTCAGACGGAGCTGGTGTGTGGTGATGCGATGAGACCAGCCTTCCAGTAAACGCAGAGGCAATGTGCTGGGAGGTCATGTGGCCTGATGGCACATTAAGATCATTTCAGATAATTATGACATGATGATGAACAGATGGACATTCACCTGCGTCATATTTTTCCGTTTTCTTAATGTAATTATGTCTGAATTCCTCCTCTGTCCTCATCCGGCTACTTGTCCGCCTACCTAATAAGCTTGTTTTTGGATTGTGAGAGGAAGTGACTGACCACACAGCGTGCAGGCTTCACTGAGTGGGCCAACAGTTTGAAACCAGGAAGCGTCCTGATGAGAGGTGACACTGCAGTCCTCTAATCCACCCCTGCCGCCCTCCTTCTAGCTCCTTCCAGACCAAAAACAGGCTCAAAAACAGCGGCTTTTCTGGCCGAAACAATGAGCTGGACATGTTATGTCTTCATCTTCATTATTGAGTCTTTCAGAGTCAGTGGAGAGGAAACATCTCTAATGTCTTCATGGTGGAAATGAACCAGCAGCAGCTAGTTAGTGCAGTTTAAACTAGACTAGTTGGTCAATCAGTAATGAAAAATCACAATAACAAGGGTCTCCGAAGCATGAAAATAGTCGGCGAGTCGCCTCACAGCTCCCTCGATCCATCCCATAATTTACCATAAAGTTAGCATTTATTCACCAGTTTCCTGCGTTTGTGCAAAAAAACCAGCCTCACTTTTCCAACTTCATGAGGCCTGATCGTTATCAGAAATACGTGGAAGCTGAAACAATGTGCTCAAAAAACCTGTTGAAAGTGATCCATGAAACCTCAAAATGTGCCTCTGAGAAATGGGTACACACACACACACACACACACACACACACACACACACACACACACACACATCCCAGATGTACATTGATGACGTTATTGTGAAGACACACAGCTGTTGCACACCTGGCCCGGCGCTGACGCTGCTGTCCACCAACTCCACAATTGCAGAGTGAAAAAAACAAAGAGGGGAATAACGAATAACTCCGCTCTAATCAGAGCCTCCGTTATTCAATTAGAAACTGCGAATGTGAGACACGGACTCAGCCGGTCGTCTGCCTCTGGGTCTTTCTTTACGGCGTAACGCAGACGGCTGTCAGCGTCGCCGCTGCGCCGGCATCTCCGGCCCTCCCCGCTGACCTTCCTCTGCCGTTTCCCTCTCTGCCCGCCGGCTGCTAAATGTGCCATTGTGTGCGTCTTTATCGAATCTGCGGCCGTGATCTGCGAGGTACGACACACTGCGCTCTGCTGAGCCGACCCAGCAGCAAGAGAACAATAATAAATGGGGAGACGGTGGAGAGGCGCTCAGTCTCCAGAGGTAATTACCTTGATAATATACGTGCTGTCGACTGGCTGTGGGACGGACTGGAGCTGGCATGTGAAGGTTGTCAACAAGTTGGGGGAAAACGCTTGGGTTACGTCTCCATCATGGCTTGTGTGTTAAATTAGAGTTGGGAGGATGGGTGAAATTGTGATTCGCTGTGTGTGGACGGATGTTTGTGTTTGCTGTCATGAGGGCAGGCTATTAAAACCTGGACACTAAGTCCTGATTTGTTATGAAGGAAAAGGCTTGTGTGCTTTCCGGAGTGAGAAATTGCCGTGTTTGAAGATAAGCTGCTCAAAAATGTAGTGTGGCGGGGTGGCCGAGGTCGAGGCTCAGGGAAAATCGTGTGTTTGTGTGTGTGTGTGTGTATGTGTGTGTGTGTGAAAGCTAAGCTGGAAAAGAGATATGCATCTTGTGAATAAAATGTTGATGTTTTAGTCAAACACACCGGGAGCTTGATATGCAAAAGAGGTCGGCTGCAGACACAGTGAAAGTCATGAGAGTTTGTAGCCTTGGGGGACCTGTGTGCACACACCAGCATATAAACAGAGAGCGAGCGAGAGCGAGCGAGAAGTGTTTATTTTCTCCGTTTTTTATGGCTCGCTGATGTTATTGTATTATCCTGCATCATCCGCAGAGCCGGGGTGGAATGACACAGTGGTTAATGGAGTTATCAGCGGGCTGCGTTGTGACAAAACACAGATGTCAGGGTGAAGTACGCCCAACAAGGCAGCCACGCAAACACCAGCTCTCCTCTCCTCCAGCCCAGCAGTTGATGGGATTAAAAACACAAAAAAAGAACCAGGATGTAGAGAAGCAGCAGATCTGTTCCCTGTTAATGTGGCCCTGGATGTGTAGCGGGCTCGCGTTGAGTCACGGCCTCTCAGGCACGCCGCCATGTCGCCGTGTCGGCGCTTGTTCTTTCTCAGTCAAGGTGGGCTAAAAATATCTGCCCAGGTGGAGGGAGCACGAGGGGACGCCGTGTCCTCCGTCTGATTCAGACTGCTCTAATTACTGGAGCTCAGCTCGCAGCCGTGGATCCCGGAGCAGGGATGGTGGAGGGCGTCGAGATGGAGTGATGTAAAGCAGGGAGGAGATGAAGACACCGCCGTGCAATTACAGCAGAGGAGATCGGTGGTGAGGTAAGGCTTGGCTGTGTGGTGAGGGGGTGGGGGTTGGGGGGGGTGGGGGAGAAGAAGGAGAAGAAGTGGGGGTTTGCTGCGTTTCATGTCCCTGCAGTGTTTTCTTTTCACTCTTGGCTTGGCTTTAAAGGAGTCCTCATTTAGCTTACCAGCTGTACTGGTGTCTTATCATTACCGGCACTCTGCACTCAAAGGCACGTATAAATGCGCACGCACACAGACACACACACACACACACACACACACACACACACACACACACACACACACACACACACACACACACACAGTGTCTGCTCGCAGGGTAACAAAGATATATTGAAATCGCTCACCAATACAGACTAAAATTTTAACATGTGTTTTAGTGTAAAGGCTGTTCATTCAGCGATTCCACCAGAAGCAGCGAAGTACAAGTTTTTTTTTCTTTTCTTTTGAGCACTTAAACCCACTTTTTAATGTTCCAGCCAATATTGCAGTGAGGCTGAACTGGCTTGTGTCCTTTGACCTCTGCGATCAGGTCCTGCATGTGATGCCGTTTGCTCGGTGAAAAGAGGTCAGTTCGCTGTGTGGCGTGGTCCTCTTCCCATGCCCTCCTTCAGCCACTCTCACAGCGCCCTGTATTCTATTTATTATATATTATAAGTAAATAACCAGGCATGTAAAGACAGCAAATCTCAGCTGTCTCACATTGGAACTAAAACTCTCCCCCCACATATGGTTTGTCTAATGCAAAATGGTACATTTTGGTTTAATACAGGGTGTTTTCATATAAGGAATAGTTATCGTCGGCTGTTAGAATGTCAAAGCAAATCACAAATACATATACATTTCACAAACTTTCTGCTCTCATATTTATATTGAACGATTAAAAACTACTGGAAAAAACCAGTGAAGCTACATTCATTGCTACCTGTATCAAAGACACTGAAGGTATCAAAGGAATGATGAAATCAGAGGAAAAGTAATGAATTCCAGTGAGAAATGAGTTACCCAGAGTCCAAGAGTGAGTTTGAGGTGAAGGTTGAAGGCGTTAAAGCCATACAGTGACCCAGAGTACATAATGCTCCAACGTAAAGGTTCAGAAGAGCTGGAATGCTTCAGTAAAGAGCAACAAACCTCTTTCCAGAAGATTTGAATGAAAAACCAAATGAGAATAATTTTTCTTGGAATGTATTTCTCTCCCTCGGCAGACCAGATGATTTTAATGGTCTCTGAGAAAAGTGTCCCGCCTCATGTCCGCCGCGCTCACCCCGGCTGTAATGACACCGGCCTGAACGCAGGTCGTTCTGCAGCTGTCATGTTTGGTGGAGAAGAGTTCAGAGGTCCGCCTTGTGTTCGTGGAACCATGTTTAAAAGTGTCCTGAAGCGACTCTAAATGAGTGAAATCCATTGTGCTGGAAAGTCTCCTTCTCTTATTAATCAGGCAGTGAGAACATAAGGCTGAAAAGGCTCCATACCCCTCTTTGAAAGTTTTGTTCTTACATATCTTGACTTAATCCAAGGTCCGTCTGAAAGCTGGTAGCGTTTTATTCCAAGTTTTAATTAGTCGGAGGATAAATAATGGAGCTCGCTTTGATTTTGACGGCATGAATAAGAAGAAAGAGAAGATACATTTACACAGGGGGCAGAGGACCGTCTAGTCCTGGGGTTACCGGTTCGATGCCACATCTCACCTTGTCCCAGTTATGTGTGAAAACTTCACATGGCTGCTGTCAGTAAAGCTGTGTGTGTGTGACTGATCTGATCATATAGACTGTAAAGCAGCAAAGTACACTCCATATATACACTTCTTTTTCAATAGTTTATTTATTGAAGTGGTTACTGTAGCTTCATATAAAGGATGATAAAGGTTTACATCTGTAGTCCTGCACATTTCACACGGTAAACACAGTCTGTAAATTGACTTTTTCCTTGTACAAACACGTTCCGGCCATTAGCCCCGACGCCGGCCTCATGGAGGGAGCGGGGAGGAGGGCACAGCCCGGGCCCTCCCTCCCTCTCACACTCAACTTTCCATCAGCGGCGGTGGAAGAATGCCCAGAGCAGAGCGGGAGTGGGTCAGAGGGGGAGAGAGAGGTGACATGAAGTGGGCAGAGAGAGAGGGAGAAAGTTACAAAGGATTAGAGGAAAAACACCAAGGTTATCTGGCGGAGGAGGAGGAGGAGAGGGGAGGAATACAGAGGAGGATGGCACAGAGGAATGGGGGACAAAAGACAGGTGGCGAAAGACGTGGGACACGGCTGTCCCCGCGGTGTGACGACAGGGCGAGCGGAGGAGACGGGGCCGAGGGGGGGTGGTGCTGCTTTCACGGCGTTTTATGTCCTCTGGTGACGTTTTAACTGCTAGCAGATGTGTTTCTGTGACGTCTTTCTCCTTCTCCCCCCTTCCCTTCCTCCACCTGCCCCATCTTTCTGCCGTCCTTCTCTTCCTCGTCTTCTTGTCCTCATGTTCTCGTTCCTGTTGCTGCTGGGGTTCGGCCGCAGACCGAGGTGACATCATCCCGTCCGTTGGTGCATTCCTTTCACACTGAATAAGAAGCAGGGAGAAGAATAACAGGCAGATTCCTGTAAACTCTCCGTTACCCACAGTGCCTTTTGTTTCCTCGGGTTTTATCTCGGACCTGGCCTCTAATGAGTGTTTGGGACCACCCGCAAAGCTCCGACAAAGCCCCTCTGTCTTTAGAGCAGACTCAAATTAGCTTAGCTTTGGCCTCATTATTCCAAGGACAAATCCTTCTTTTTCCACTACATCCACTGCCACTCAGCTGTCAGCTACTCCATTAAACACAGACGCTGGCGTTCAGAGGAAGGAGCGACGGTCTTTGAGGGAGCCGGACGCCTGTTTCTGAACGGCGGCTTTACAGTACGCCGGATCACAAGAGGCTGTCATGTGGAGAAGAAATTAAACACCAGCTGATTTGATATGAATGAAGATACGGCCGAATGGATGCCGAGAGTCTGAGAAACAGCGGATTAAAATTATTGAGGGCAAATGCTGCAGCTTTCTGTAATGAGTCGAAACTCGAGGCGGTGATAGTCTGTGATGTTTCTCCCATGTGTGATGGATTTAGCCACAAGCTTGCATAAATTCCTTAAAGAGGGAATCTGGATCCCAGTTAGCTGACAGTGCGTGGAGGATGAGAGGTTCATATTCTTCTTTGGCTACGCTCCACTTCTGCTCCGGTGAGGCCCGGTTACACAGACCCAGAGAGGAGGAGGCGTCTGAGGCCTGCAGAAAGCAGCTTGAGCCCTCCCTGTCCTTTTTGCTCTTGGCGCGTGAGCCCACATCTCGTGAAGCTGACGACTGTTGGACAAACTCGAGCTGGAGACACTCCATGGGGAGAAAAAAAAAAGGAAAAAAAGAGGAAATGCTAGAGAGGCGGAGAGCAGAGGCACCTCCATGACCCAGATACTGAAGAGGTTTTTGGCTCAAGACGAACTGTCCTGAACCCCGGCTGGGCTCAGGAATGCAGCCCCCCCCCCCAACACCTCCCCACCTTCCATTCTCTGGATTCTGCCTCTTGTCTTTATCCGCTGTCTTCCTCTCTTGTTTTGCTTCCATCAGTTCAGCCCATTTTCATGAAGAACATAATAGTAAAATGGTAGGTTGCATTCTGAGGCCAAATTTGCTTTCTCGTGTGTCTCGTCCATCACCATCAGTGTCTCTGTGTCGGAATATATGCACACTCGAAAAGTGTAAAAATGAATACTGCTCTCTGTACACTGGATATAAAGCTACAGCCAGGACCATGGAATAGCTGAAAAAGTGCAAACAGGAGGCAAACACTCTCCCGATTTGGTCTGAATGTAAACAAAAACTTTGACTTCCTGAAGCAAAATCCAATTTAAACATCCTTTACTTTGTTTTTCTTGTCTTTTTCATGTGCGTGCCATCAGAGTGATCCAGATTTATTCTGTTTTTTTGAACATCCCTCTGTCCATTTTCTATACCGGCTCAGGAATGCGGCGAGCTGGAGCCAATTACAGATAACTGTAGGTGAAGGCAGGGTAGAGCCGGACAGGCCGCCAGTCCATCACCGGGCAAACACACAGGAACACCGTCACACACACCCACGAGCTATTTTAGAGTCACCAATTAATCTCAAGTGCATGTTTTTTACACTGTGGGAGGAATATAAAAGACCTGGAGAACACACACACACACACACACACACACACACACTGACACACACACTAATGAACACAAGCAGAACATGCACACGAAAGACCCTGGAACACAACCTGGACTCAAACTGCAGACCTTCAAACTATGAGGCAAGAGTACAAAGCACCACACAACCATGCAGCCCTGGAGACAAATTAAAATGACGACATGAGCTTCAGCGGAGCGGCTGCAGGTTATATATATCAGATTGAAAGCTTCGAGGTTGCAGAAGAATTCTACTTTTTGTTGCCAACAAACCAAAACCGTTGCTCACAATAATCTTATTACGTGCAAAATGCTGCCGCCATTCGAACCCCCCCCCCTTCCCCCCCCATAAGACCTATTTGTTACTGATGGAAATACTCAATTTCTGACTTGTCTCCATGATATACTTCTTACCTCACATGCTATATTTTTTTGGCATCATATTCATTTGAAAAACCCGGCCACAGCGGAGATGCACTGTCGTAATATTGTCAGTGAAGTATATAACAATAAACCTTTCTTACACCCACCCACACACACACACACACACACACACGGGCGCTTTTCTTTTATGCCCTTTGATAAAGTATTAAGCTACAGCAAAGCCGACAGCAAAGCTGCTGAAAATCCACCCAAAACACACCAAACAGAAATCAGGCTGTGCTGACGAGACTCAGATGCCCACACAGTTCTAATTAATGCCCATATATCCATATATCTATATATCCATATATCCATATATCCATCTCCTTTACATGTGCATGACACCAGGATGCTTTTCATTGGTCACACGTCTTTAAAATGTCATCACATTCCCTTCTAAAGGTTGAACAGTATGGACACATACACCGGGTTGAGCATTAGATTTGTGTTGTTCTGATTACACGCCTTCAAAGTATGTGAGCTGAGACAGACTGATGCCATCAGGCCACAGCTGGGAGCAGTAATGACTCCGTGCGTCATCGTTTCTCCTAAAAATTACAATTACAGCTCCCCGACGTCTCCTCAAAGTTTCCCAATCAAATTAGAATGTTTTCCTTTCCCTTAATTTAGTTGTGAATGATTCACTAGACATTTCTTGCCTTTTAATGAAAATGCAAAAACAATGTGAAGCTTTTTATTGTTCTCTTCCCTGAAAATACCAGATAGATTGGATATCTGGAAATGTGCTCATCAGGGGGCAAACGGACTGTTGGAGGAAAACCCCCTCATGCATAGGGAAAACATGCAAACTCCACACTAAAAGGCCCCCAATGCCCAGGATCAGATCAGAGTTATTTTTGCAGGAATGTGAGAGGGCTGCTTCACACCACAGCAGAAAATGGAAAGCTAAATGATGTGAAATAATTTCCGTGTCGTTATAGAAATGATAAAGTTATCATGCATTTACCAAACATCTCTGTGGAAAATAGAAAATTGCTCTCAAGCAGAACAAAGCATCGGAAATTAGTCCAATTAATAGTTGAAAGTAAGACTGTGTGGATGAGTTTTACATTTTTATGAGATTTTTTTTTTTTTTTTTCTAAACAGTTACCGGCTGAATAGAAACATGTAGAGACATTTGATAAATTCGACACCTCTGCAGTCAATCCAACTCTATTTAGCTTTTTAACATTCACTTAAAGATCAAAATGTGTCACAGACATGTTGCTGCAACTCCAGCGGAACTGCCTTTCACCTTTTTACAATGCAGTGACATTCTCCGGCGGTGGGAAGTCCAGCCTCCACGCAGAACAGAGCTCTGAATCAACGGCTCTCCAGCACAGCGGCCTGGAATAAAGAGCCAGCTTTGTGGTGCCGGATCGCCATAAGAGCAGCATGATGGACCAAATGAAAAATAATCATGACGATTTCCAAAGCCACATGACCATTAAAAGCACTCATTCCTTAAAGGCGTCCCCATTATGGTGTACACCACTATAAGCGCACTCACAGTGTGTTTACTGTCAGTAAATCGATGTTTTCTATGCTGAAGGGGCGCAGTGTGCACGGTAGGGATGGATTCATGACTCCTGTAAAGTGACATCCACAGGAGATAAGCATTGATTGCTTGATCGGTGGGAACGTCTCTCTAGTATGTATGCATACGTGCACACAAAGAACGTTATTATGCAAAAAAATGCATGCAAACATGCACGTATGCACGGCCCATGCTCCTCACTGCAGCGTTTTTACATATATACAGTGTATGTGTGCAGATAGATGTTTTTTTTATGTGTTACTGTTGGCTGATTCTGTTTCTTTTGGTGCGTTTGTCCTCATGACAATTGAAAATAAAAGAATATTGTTCTTTTGTGAAGCAAGAATACATGACCCTCTAGCTGAAGTGAGCCTCGGCGTGGAGCCATTCAGCATGTAACAGGGGAGAAATCCACTCCAGAGCATAGCCAAGCTTTATCGTTTGTAGCTTCACCTGTCTCTTAACGTTCAGACGCTCTTCACGGCTTCCTCCCATTATCCTTCCTCTCACGACGCCTTTATTTAACACCTTTGGCTTCCAGCTCTCCAAGGCTGCTCTGGATTCACTGGAACTCGACGCTGCAAAAGAGCACAGTGGCCCGGACAGCCTTGACAAAGACTGAGAGAGAACTGTACAAGTGGTGGAGTTGAAGCACACTTAACTTGAAAAAAGAGGGAAGATGAAAATGACGCACGAAGTAAAAAAAAAAAAATCACTTAACAACTAATCTTCTTAAAACATTCAAACGATTCCGTTCCCTCGAAAAAATCCTGCAATGAGGGGAAAAAAAAAAAACAAAAACTGGAAGAAAAGGTCAAGAGTTTAGAAGCGCGAGCTGTGAAATGTGTCTTTATGCAATCGGCGACGGGCTGGAGGCAGCTGTTTGATACGAGGGACTGGCTTTATTTGCTTATGATTCAGCGCTGGCTGCTGTCATTAGCTTTAAATGGGGAGAAGCCACCGTTTGTTGTCACTGAAAGATTTATGTCTTTTAACTGGGACGCTCACTGTGGGGGTGTTTGCTGTGCATTTGCTGAGTTTCTACATTTTTAAATGACTTTCTTTTTGCGGGTGATTAGGTAAATGAGCGTGTTTACACACACTCTAGATATTGCTTTTCGTGTACAACATTTCTATCTGGCAGATTAAGTATTCTTGCTCGATGCAAGAAGTGACGATCCATTGATTTTTTTTTCTTCTTCTTTTTCCGGAGTTGAAAGAGAACATTAATATTACACCCACGTCATGTATAGCGCCTGGAGACCTCTGCTTGTTCATGCATGGAGACGACTCTGTAAGCAGCCGTCGCGATTCTGTCAGTCAATCAATGGGCAGTTGTACTTCCTGAGTATTTTGTTATTTACTTTGCGATGCTGTATGAAGTTCGTAAATTACTGCCTGCAATACAGGTATTGATATTCCTTCATCCAGTTTATAGTTACGGGGTGCTGGAGCAAGAAAAACAGCTCGTGATTTGGGGTTAGACTCGGTTTCTGCTCTTCCAGATGACATCCTGAAACGGCTCTCAGCTCTTCGTGAGTGTTTTCTCCGAATCTGCTCATTTATATAGATTCAGCATGTTTTAATGTGGAGAAGGCGCGAGTTCGTCTTGATTCGCACTGTGGCATCTAACAGCATCTAGTCTAACTCAAAAAAATAACTCAGTGGGATTGTTTAAAGCAAATCTTTGGGTCAGTTTTGCTTGTTTTCATCCATATTCTAAATAAGTGCATCAGCCTGTAACAGCAGAGCGCCTGAGAGCGCTATCAGCCCACACCTGCTCCTATCTGTGAATCATAGCAGCGACGGCCCCGGGCCACATCCTGCCGTGATTTATCACCGCGCATAGCGACCGCCCATTGTTTGGTGGAGGTGAGATCACAGTTGTTTTTGTCCGTTGTTTTCTGCGGTGGCATAAAGTCAAGAGAGATACTTTATAAACTCCGAGCGGCGATCTCATTACGGGACTTTGCCTCGCTCGATTGACACCGTCGTGATCTGACCACAACGGCAGGCCGTGTGTGTGCGCTTCTCCATGGCAACAATCCACTGGAATCGGCTGTGAAAAGAAGACCTCGCAGCCTCCGTGTTCATTAGTTAAATGTCAGCGATCGTCTGCCGGTTTTGCGCCGGCAGAGCGACGGGCGGACGCCGCTCCACGCTCGCGCCCAGCTCGTCTCAGGCACCGGCATCCATTATTCATGTTCCTGTTGGAGGTTTCTACAGGTTTCAGCAGGCCTCCAGCTCATCCGTGTCCAACGGACTGAATTGTCCGACGCGCCGACGGCCACCGGGCTCGCTTTGAAGATTTTTTCCATGACCCCAACTTTGGAGTGCCTTCAGCGCGTTGCATAGGAATGAAGTGAAAGCCCACAATTCCTCTGCTCTCACTCGTTTTGAGTTAGAGTAACTACAGCGTGATGCTCTCATGTGATTCCTCCCCCCGGAGCTCCAGGATCCATCCCGCTTGCTACATTTCATCATTAGAGCTTATGAAAGTTCCCTGCCAACAGTCCGCCCCGGTTTTAACCTACATACCAGAGTCCTGCGCTCACGCAGAAACTTGGAAGTCGGTCCTCGTGCAGTCGCACACTGAAGGCCAACTTTCTGTCTCGGCCCGACAGGAAACCGGGACTCGGGGAGGAGGGAGGGCGTCTACAACGAGCAGGGAGGAGAAAAGATTGTTACAGAGCATGGGAATGAGCCCAAAGGAAAACACAGCTCAGACTCCAGATGTGGAAACACCCCGTACACACACGCACGCACACACACACACACAAACAGAGAGAGGAGGAGGTAATGGGGGTCGTAAAGCAGCTCTCGGAGCTCCGCTTGGCGTCTCGTGATTGGCTGGTCTGTAACTCGGGTGAACTCATTTGTTTGAGACGACTGGCAGCGTTCTGAAATGGAAGAACAAAAGACGAAGAAACAAAGAAAAAAAAAGAAAGAAAGAAGGGTGAATTAAAAACAAGCAGGAGGTTAAAATCTAATAGAAAAAGAAAGTGCCAGAATCCCATGAGACATCTGCATTAAACAAAGGAGGCTTTCTCCAGGCTGGCACTTTCTGAGTGGAATGAAGGCTCACTCTGTTTAACTACTCGGTTCTCAGCCTTGTTTGCGTTCTTTGAAAATGATAGTTGTGTTTTCATCTGCATAATTGTCCTGTTTGAATCAGAGTGGCTTCTCGGTGCAACTCTGCCTTTCATTGATATGGCCGCCGTGTAATCAGTAAATATGCAAACACTAAAAGCAGACATTATGTTGATGATGTCTTTCTTCAAACGCAGCAGGGAAACAGCTCGGCTTTCACTTTGTCGTGTAGTTTAATCTGGAGCACAGCATTTTTCTCTTTATATGTCACCTCAGACTAAAACATTTGTGTGTTTTTTTTCTACCACTTCATGCTTAATAGAGTTGCTTCCAACATATTTTCAGTAACTCTAATGGATCGCGTTGTCGGTGCAACAGCGCCGCCCTGTGTGTGAAACCAGCAGATCTGCAGCCGACGCTGTGTTTTCTCGTCTCTCAGGAGCCGCAGAGCAAGAGCAAAGTGTGTGCCAATGTGTTCTGCGGGGCCGGCAGAGAGTGCGCCGTCACCGAGAAGGGGGAGCCCAGCTGTCTGTGCATAGAGGTAAGGAGAGCTCTCTGCGCTTCCCAGCAAATGGCGTCATGTTTAAGAGAATAGAAAATGGACTTTAAAGTTTGACTTGGTTTTCAGCTCATGTTTTACTCTTGCTCCTCTTCCCCTCTTCTTGTCTTGGTTTTCCAGAGCTGCAAGCCCCACAAGAGGTCAGTGTGTGGCAGCAATGGCAAAACCTACAGGAACCACTGCGAGCTCCACAGAGATGCCTGCCTGACCGGCTTGAAGATCCAGGTGGCTCACGATGGACACTGCCACGGTACGAGCAGCAGCAGCGACGCTGGCCCGCCGCTCAAATAACACAATCATTCTAGATTTATTCATGAAAGCATTTTATCTACTGTTGTATTCGAAAGATGAAAGAATGTGAGTAGATGTATCAAAACACCTCTGAATTCTCTGTGTTCAGTTTAAACATCTGACTGCACTGAAATCGAGACTCACTTTTTTTTTTCACCACAAACCAAAGACTGCTGTGGTCATAAAACCAGATTAAAGGTTTATTGTGAGTTATGAGTAAACCAATGTTACAGATTGAGGAAATAAAGGGAATATAGTTTTTTCTAATGCCTCAGAGGGGCCAGTGTTGAGTTGAAGGCAGGATGGAAGTTGTCATTCAGTTTTATTATTGTTTTTGTTATTTTTGTGAGAAATAAGTTTCATAAAAACTCTCTCTGTAATCCGACATAATATCTCTGAGCTCAATAGAACAAACAGTCAGATAGAATAGGGTAGAATAGAATAGATTACCTTGTAAAAATGTTAAGCAGCACTATTAGGTTATTAAGAGTCCGTATCTCTTTCCAGACAGCAGCAGGGGGGTCAGGGTGAAGATTAGAGTGGCTGAGGTCTTTTAAGTTCTGTCCCTCATGATAAGGTTGGGAGCTCTGCTCTAAAACACAGCTGGCCTTCTCTCGCAGTCGGTCAGTATATACCGTATCTTGTGCAGCCTTCGCCGCAGGTCCCTCCTCTGTACCGCCGGAGAAGCAACAGTGCATCAAAAAGTCCTCGCTGGCTGATTAGCAGGGATGAATCAGGGAGGGAGGAGAGTTTGTTTCAGCTTCTGGAGGAAGTACAGTCTCTGCTGAGCCTCCTTTATCTACCGGGAGATGTTTGTAGTCCAGGTGTCGTGTCGTGTATGGCGACGGCTTCAGACACTAGACTTCAATACTGGAACAGATTCGATCACATCCTTAACTTCCTGGTTATTTGTCAGAAGTACAGCTTCGTGCCAAACGCTGACGTTGTGCTGTTCTATTGTTTGATATCAGCCGTGCTGCGTCGGCGTTGCCAGCAGATGATGACACTACTACGCAGAGGTTTATTTAGCTGATTAGCGTGTGATCTCTGAACTAACGCATGATGGAGGCGCTGATAATCCGAGGTGTGTGAGTTCATTGTGTGCCGGAGTGGCTCTGTGAGCCATCAGTGGCGACGCCCACGCCCCTGGCCTTGACTCATCTTCACCACAATCTAATATCAACATCTTATCTGGACTGAACTTTTACTTCTTCTGTCTCTCTCTATCTCTATCTCTCTCTCTCTGTCCCTCTCTCCCTCTCTCTCTCTCTCTCTCTCTCTCTCTCTCTCTCTCTCTCTCTCTCTCTCTGTCGCTGTCAGCCTGAACATTTATCAGTGACAGGAGCGGCTGTCGGGGAAAGTCATTATGTTGCGCTGTCCTCCTTCCAGACCTTTGGCCAACTCGTCTGTGACAGACAAGTTTATCTGCATTAATCTGAATCAGGCCATTAAATTGATCTTTTGCCTCACGTGTTGTGTTACTCATCTGTCTTTTTATTTATTTATTTATTTTGTTTTTTAATGGCCTTTAGAGAAGAAGACGGAGCAGGCTGCTGCCAGCCCCGGTGAGTCAGCGCTCGTCTACACCTGTTTGTATGTAATCATGTTTACAATGTGAAATATTAAAAAAAAACAACATCAACATATGCTTTTGTTCGATTTTGACTTTTTTTCCCCCCTACATTTGATTCTTGATTAAATCTGCTAGAAATATTCCAGTGTTGTTACAGCTCTTATTCTAATTGCTACTAATTGTTGCCAGCGTCCATGTGGTTTCTATGAATTTGACTTATTCGTAAACAGTATATTTCGTTTATTTGTATGCACCGTGCAGCAGTGTCTGTGTTTAAATATTCATGTTACAATTTAAAATGAAACGAACCCTCATTCCAGCTCTATGTTGCATAATGTCCTAACTCGGTTATGGTCCGATGGAGAATAGGTTATGAAACCAGAGATAAAGAAATGTATACACAAAGGTCGTGTAGCATTTGTAAATGAGTTTTCCCTGATAGATGGGGACTGTTAAATTATGTATGCGGCTGACCTTTGTGAATATTCCCACCGTGCAGTGGTGTGCTACGCCGCCGACCGCAACGAGCTGCGGAGCCGCGTGATCCAGTGGCTGCAGACCGAGATCGTCCCGGACGGCTGGTTCGTGAAGGGCTCCAACTTCTCCGACATCCTCCTCAAGTACTTCAAGGTGGGAGCGGACCCTCGCCGCTCGTCGTCGCTCCACGCCGAATAACCCAGTTTATTCAGGGCCCCCTCCGACTGCATCGATCCTTTGGCGCTGCTTCAGCCTGTGTCTAATTATTCATGTGACAGACCTCTGGAGCGTGTCAGCTGATGGCTGGAGTTCAGCTTAATGAGGATCTCTCACAGCGCGCCGTCAATGGCATTAAAGCAGGGGAGCAAACGCTTCTTGCAAAAACAACTCCGTGTTCCCATCCTGGAAATATACGGCACATGTGAAAAGCCGATTTTATAAATCCTTTCTGCGCTTCAGCCTTTCACAAACTCTTCAGATAATTGCATAAATGATGGATATCTGACAGCGAGCTGCAGTATTTCCTTGGTTAACAGAAGCTGTACGCTCTGCAAACAACCCACTTCTCAAATGTGGAGTTATTCTGAGTCATGAATAGAATTTCATCTCAAATCATGCATCAGAAATAATAACTTTTCATCAAAACTCATTCTTTTCATGTTGTGTTATGCTGCCAGTGCAAATGAATTATTGACTGTGGTTGAAACATATTAGACAGAATCTTTAAAAATCTTATTGTTTGGTGCTTTTTCACTTGAATTATAACTATGTTGGTGTGTGTGTGTGCGTGTGTGTGTTTCCACAGACGTATGACAGCGGCGACTCTCAGCTGGACTCGGCAGAGCTGCTGAAGTTCATCCAGCACAACGACTCGGTGGTGGAGCTGGAGTCCTACGCAGACCAGGAGAGCAACAAGCTGCTCAGGTCAGTGTTTTCCTGGGTTGAGTGTTTGAGTGAAGCCAGTGTAAACCAGTCTCTTTTTATTTTTTTCTCCCTCTTTCCGTACATTTCTTCAGCGGTCATGCTTGTATACATAGAATCCTATCTTAAGTTCCCACAGCGTGTTGCTGAACCTTATCTCCACCAGAGCAATCATTACTGGAGGCCTCCCGTGGGACTCGGCGCTGGCACAAACAGCTGTGTTCCCCCGGCTAATTGCCATTTCCGCACACCGCCTGTTTGCGTGCGGCTGACTTTGTCTGTTCTACATTTGCGTGTGTGTTTGTGCGTCCCAGGAGTTTGTGCGTCGATGCCCTGATCGAGCTCTCTGACGAGAACGCCGACTGGAAGCTGAGCTTTGACGAGTTCCTCAACTGCCTGAAGCCCGGCTTCAACCCTCCAGAGAAGAGTGAGATCAAAGCACCACTCTGTGTATTTTCAGATCATGGAGCAGTAACATAGTTCATATTAGTGCACAGACTGACAGACGCTCGGCGGTGCTGATGTGACAGTGCTGGAGCGCGTTTCCCTCTTTTTTTTTTTTTTCCAAAGAAGACGTAGCCAAAGTTTTCCTGGAGTCACTTCAGCCGAGCCGGACAACTGGTGCCAAAGTATCTGGGGTAAAGTTCACAAGGAACAGAAGCGTAGCGGCACCAAACAGAGCGGAGCTCTGAACCCTGGAGCCTGACCACTCAGATCGGCTCGCCGATGTGGAGTTTATGTTTTAATTCAACTCAGTTTAAGCCTATTAATATTCAAACCTTGAAGATCTGAATGCTATTTAAATTACAAGGATTGTGTTGTTAAAGTTTATGTAGTACACAAACAATGTCTGTGAGGATCGTGCAGTTAACTTTACCACAAACATTCACAAAATACAGGACAAAATAAGAGTCATGAAGCATTTCTTCATTAGAATAATGAGAATGGAGTCACACAGCTCTGAGGAGAGAACTGCACATGAGATGTTTCAGATAAACCATATCCAGGCTCCATAAAGCCATTTCAGATAAGATAAGATAAGATAAAAGTGGCCTTTTTATGTGCCACAGATGTTAAAATTCATGACAGTAAGTCACATCCAGCTTCAAAGAGACTCGTTTTTCGTGTCTTGATGAGTTGAAACAATAATGCTCACTTGACACGTTTTGGCCAAGTCTTTTTTTTTTTTTTTTCTACAGATAATTTTCCAAACTTCCTGCTCTGCGTGGGCGTTGGAGGACTTTGCTGACTCTTACATGATTCAGCTAAAAGTAGCCGAAGGCGTGCAGCGTGGCCAATAAACTGCTGGATGAACGATGTGGCGTTTGGATCGCTGACAAGCCTCGGTCACGGGAATCAGCGTTGCGCCGTTCCCCTTATCGGTCCCCCGCACTCCGTTATCTGCGGCGAAGGACTGATTGGCCGGTTGTGTGTGCTCTGCAGAATGCGCCCTGGAGGATGAGACCTACGAGGATGGAGCCGAGACCCAGGTGGAGTGCAACCGCTGCGTGTGCGCGTGCGGCAACTGGGTGTGCACCGCCATGACCTGCACCGGTGAGGCCGAGTCCTCGAGGGATGTCTCCATCCTTCATCTTTTATAGCCGATTTCTCAAAACGCGTCCTCTGACCGCCGTGCATTCTTTCTGTGTGCAGACAAACAGGCGACAGCCGATGAGTCGGCGGACGCCGGAGCCGAGATGACCGAGGAGGAGTGGAACCTGCGCGTGGCCGAGCTCAACAAGCACCAGGTTGGAATCCGTCTGACAGCAAACAGACACTTTTCATCTGGGATCCAGCTTTGAAGACCTTTTGAAACATGAAAACGTTATCATCCGCCTGGATACAATCAGAAAGGTGTCAAAGTTTAATTGCGGCGTACAGGTCTTATTCTCCTGTCCCCGTTGTTCTCTTTTAAGACAACTTTTACTACCTGCCGTGTACTTTTGAACAAGGAGCGTTTGAAAGGACGCTGCCGGCGTAACACGGTTCACAGAGGAATGGGTCGGTGTAAATTGCGGAGTGACTGTGTACCCGCCTAACGCAGCAGCTTTATTACTCCCGTCATAAAACCCGACTCGGTAAATCAAAAGCCCTGAAATGAAAAATCATTTTCTTTATTAGATCAATAAAACAATGTTATGACTATAAATTAGAGGCCAGGTGGCAGATTAGAAAAGCCGAATGATTGCCGGCGTTTTCATTGTCTTATGGATTTTGAAAAGGGCAGGATGCCCTGGAAAGAGGCTTAATCATCTCCTGCTCCAAAATTTCTCCTCAAAGCTGATCACCGATGACTGATCATGGGCGAATTAGGCGAAGTCGGGAGAGGAGTTATCGGGACGTTGTTCAAATAAAAGGAGCATACGGTTGTTCTTGAAACGATTCTGCCGTTATGCAGATGGGAACTGGAGTGGGAACATTTTCCAGTTCACAGCAGGTAACAGACCAGGTGGTAACGATCAATTCACCGCCTTTAAAAGACACAAGCAGGCTCAACGTCACATAAGCCATAGTTTGTAATGTCAAGTCTTTTCTTGTGACAATGCTCATAAAGATTAGATAAAGTTTTATAACTTAACCAAATCAATAAACGTTGAACCTGCTTCTGGGCAGCTCGGCATGAAAAAAAAAAAAACTTATTGTTTTCCATTCTTAATGTATTCGAAGGATGTAACGATGACAAACTTTCTTGAGTCTCACCTGCTCGTGCTTGTCCTCAGTGGCCTTGTGAGTGAAAAGTGTTTGCAGCGTGTGTGTTTGCCTATGGGTGTGAGCGCCAGCGCGATGCTCTGGGGATCGAGATGAAGGCTTTGCCTGAGTGAGCAAGGTCATGTCATCTTTCCCCCGAAGAACAGCGGGATGCAAATAAACCGTCCTCTTGCGGCTCGTGGGCGAACATTGAGTTCATCTTAATAACACAATTTCCATACCAACAAGGGGAAGAAAAATCAATTGATATGAATATCGTCATAATAGAGTGAGGAGATGCAGATGTACCCTTGTAAATATTTATGCAGTATGTTCAGCGATTCGCTGCGCCGCCTGTTTCCTTAAACTGTTTTTCTTTCCAAATCCAGGAGACAGTTGAGAAGATGAAGAGCAGCACGAAGGAGGCCTGAAGAGGGACGCAGAGAAGGAGAGGATGCATGCCGTCACCCTTCCTCCATACTTGATTTGCCTTTTTGGCTGTGTGTGTGTCATCAAACTGACTTTTTCATGTTTCTCCAGTATGTTAATTATTCTACATTTTTACAGTGTTTCGGCGTTTGTGTTGATGTTTGTTTAGATTTCAGGGGCAACCAATGCATATATTTGGATTCCCTTGTGCTCAGTACTGTCATGTTTGATTGTATTACTTTGCCTCCACACTAGCACCGGGGCTATTTTTACTACAATTCTTATATTTTTACAAGTATGGGAGAAAAAAAAAAATAAACAAGTTGGGTTGTTACTGTTTGGAGGTTTGGCGCTTTGACGTATTGAGAGAGCTGACTGCTTGACACCTGGTGCTGCGTGTTCCTTCATCCGCCCTCGGTTGCAGACGGTTGAAGCAGAAGTTGGGATGAAAGAGTAAAACTACTCCTGCTCATAGGTTTCCTGTCATTTAGTACTGCCACAGTTGGCCAATACTTGACCATTGCACTTCTCTTTCTTTCTCTTGAGCTTCATTAGGTTTTAGATCATCACAAGGCTGAACTTTATTTGTATTGTACTGCTAAGTAATTATTTTATGTCTGTGTACAGTGTGTTATTGGCTTGAGTTGAAATTCTTTTTTGCTCCCATGTTATTTTCAGGCAAGTCTCTCTGGTGCTTTTTTTTTGGTTTGACGTCCCACCGGTGCGAGACCTGATCTGACCGCATAGCGTGGCGGAAATTAAAAACCAAAGTCTTGTTGAAGTGTTTGAACGATGTACAAACTTCTCCGGGTAAAACATTACTCTGGACCCAGCAACAACACTATACCTGTGCTTTCAGAATCACTCTAACAGAAGGACGAGCCTCACTGTCCGCTGAAGTAGCTTAGACGCATCAATAACCGGGTGCAAGTAAAGCGTGTGTGCGTCTGTGTGTGTGTGTGTGTGTGTGTCGGTGTGAATGTTGCTAATAGAATACAAATGCTGAGTGTAGCTGGTTTTTGTTAAATGTGTTATTTTTTATCTAAATTGGGATAAAACTCAGTGCCTTAAACCTGCAAGCTATAGAGGCGTCTCTCTCCTTTGCCTGCACGTGGGCTGTTCCCGCCGCGTCGCGTGATGAGAACGAGCGCACTTTGCTAAAGTTTAGCAGTATTGTAATGTTTCGTGACTCCATCCCTGATAAATGTCTGTGTGAAAGTTACATTACGAAGATCATGCTAAAACTTTATACTCCACCTAAATACTTAAAGAGTGCAGAGACTGTAAGGAAATGTACGTATGTATGAAAATAAAGCCCATACACCACTATACTGATGTGTCATCTTCTTTGTGTCTGTGATAATTAATAAGAATACATTTTTAAAAAAAAATGAAACAAATGTAAATTATCATTGATTTTCCTAAAATACTCTTCTTCTTTTGCTCCACTTGAGCTGTTCACAATTCTGTTTTACACTGCTCTTGAAGAGACGAATGTTGAATTATAAATGGGACATGTTCAGAATCATATTAATGTGCTCAGTAGGAAATGAAGCCGTCTGAAGTCTCTTTACAAAAAGAGTTTGTAGTCAGTTGTAGTAGTTAACTAAAACCTTGAAGATAGGGTAGTGAATGCAGTGTCTGGTTCTCAAAGTGCTGAGGAACACCAGGAGATCTTCAGGAAATTAAAAGGTCAGGGGGCATGTCTTTTAAATTTCTGAGAAGAAATTCTCATTTTCCAGCACTTTGAGAACCGATAGTGAACATGCTCATTACTGTTCAACACTACTTCAGAGAGATGCCAGTGAAAGCCATTTTCATCACTTTACAGTACACAGTATATGGCCCAGGGACTGTGTGACCTTGCAAAGAGCGGAATTACAAAAACAACATTAAACAACTTTATCAGCTTAAATAACTCTTTCTAATTTATTGACTGAGGATCACATCGTAGACATACAACTCTGAGAACAAAGATAAGACTTCAGTGATTCAATATTTAAAGCATCAGCATTTTTTTTTTTTATTTAAATATTGGATGCAACTTTAGTCGAGAACAAACCAGAGCAGCAAATGAAGTATTTTTCACCAAGAAGCCTCAGTAAAGAACTGTAAATGAAGTTGTAGCTATTTCACTTCTACTTGCTGAGGCTTGTAAAAAGACATTTGATCAGATATTGATGTTTTCACAATACTTCTTTGCATTTGATCATAGAGAAACGTTTTCAGCTGTATTTATAAGTTATTTTGCTCTCATTTCTCTGGTTCGATCTGAAGACCAAATTGAGATGTGCCTGCTCAAGTTAAATGAGCTGAGATTGGCTTTTTATTTACTCATTTAAACATTGAACTCCTTCATAACACCTGCAAATAAAATAAGAAGTAAGAACTGATTCTATATTTTCATCAAATATGATCGCAAGTGTTGCAATCAGGGCCGGCCCGGGCTTCAGAGGTCCCGACATTTGTTGAGTGAACAATGTTAGAGAAAAAAAATCAATCCACCAGCATTAAGGATGAGTGACTGTCTGGACCAGACTCTCTCTCTCTCTATTAAATGAGACTGTGGTAGTATTGTGGCCGTGGAGCACTGGAGTCAGAAGGAGAGGTCGGAATACTGTGAAGCTGTTTCTCATTCCAGGCACAGCGAGCAGCCAGCAGAGGGTTGCATAATGTGACAGAGGAGGGATGTTGCATAAGAGTTGGAGAAAAATGCAGCTGACACGATGCGTCGCTCTCATGTATCTACAGGTTTAAAGAAAAAAAATAGAAAGTCGGTCTTGGTTTTCCCACACGGCGACGTGGAAACTTTACGGCTGTAAAGCCACAATAAAGACTTTTCTTCTCTCAACTTGTTGCGAGTGTTAATTACACGCATCTGCAACGTGACGGATCGGGAAAGGAGCCAATCGGAGCGGATGTGGGCGGGGCTTCGGGCAGACATCAGCCAATCGGTGAAGACGTCCGCTGCCTTTCCCTTCAGCCAGCAGCACGGCGCTGTGCTCGGTTAAATGTGGCCCCAGTATTCCGATGCCACGGTTCTAGGTTAGTGACCTAGATTTTACCAGAGATGCTGTTTAATGTCGCCGGCAGGTGTGTAGAAATCCATCCTTTGTCCATGTCAGAACGAGGCAAAAGGTGCTGGAAGTGACTCGGAGCTCACACGGGGACGTTTGGCGGACCGGGGCGGACTTTTGGCAGGACTTCGCGTTGAGGTAGAAAGTTACGCTAAAGTTACCAAAATGGAGATTCACGAAGGAGCGGCGGGCGACTGCGTGCTGGACTTCTCTCGCCTCAGTCTGGAGAGCCTGAGCGTTGACAGCGTCCGCGACGAGAGGAGACGGGACACCCGGCAGATCTACCTGAGCTACAACCGGCTGACCTCGCTCCCCTCGTCGGTCGCGGTGTTCTGCAACCTGGAGTTCCTGGACATCAGCAACAACCGGCTGTCGGTCATCTGCGAGGACCTGAGCCGGCTGGCCAAGCTGAAAACCCTCATCGCCAAGAACAACCGCCTGGACGAGTTCTCCCTGCCCAAAGACTTCGGCTCGCTGCCGCTCGAGGTGCTGAACTTTAGCGGGAACCGGTTCGAGGAGATCCCGCTGCAGTGCACCAAACTGCTGCGTCTGCAGTCGCTCTCGCTCGGCGGAAACAGACTGAAAAGTATCCCTGCGGAGATAGAGAACCTGGTCAGGTGGGTCAGTCCGCGAACACTGATCGGTTTGATTAGTTCAGTTTAGTTAAGCTTATTCCAGATTAGAGCTGCCTTTCCATTGAGGTGAGTTTTTTGACAAGCTAAGTTGACTTAGTTGACATCAATATCGCACAATTTTCACAGATTTATCAGCATGAATAACCACGTGGAGACACGACAGCAGCTCCGGGTTTAGTGTTTACTCTGCCTCCCATCCCATATTGTCAAGTTTCTTCCCTTTAACTTGTTCGGACTGTTTGAAATTCCCTCGATTAGCTTAGCTGGAGTTTACCTGTTGAACTCTGGGGCCGTTGCCATGGTTACTGTGTTGACATCGACCTGAGAAATACCCACACTGGGGTTGTTGTTCCGGGTTAACCTGGATTAAGGAGGAATAGGGAAAAAACATGCAAATAAAACCCACGAAGTATTACTTAACCTTTTAATTTGACCCAAATTAGAATGCGGTGTGAAAGGTATTTTTTCCCCATAAGATGATACAGTTAAATACAAACTATAGGTTTATTACACATGACTCAACATGTATTTAGGACCTTTATTTTAGCTTGTAAGTCACAGGAATCCAAAATAATGTATCTTGAAATATTACAATCAATTAAATAAATATTACAAATCAGATTATTCTTATTTTCTTCACCTGACATTTAATTTCCTCAGTATAAACTATTTCAATGATCGAAACCTTTTAGTTTGCCTTTTTTATTGGTGTAGAAACAACTCAAGAAGCAATTTTCATAATCCTCCACTTTTTTTTAAGTACATTTCTGAGTTGAGTGGTTGAGACATTTATTCGTTGTAGTTTTCCTTCCTTCCAAAGATACCTCTCTTTTTTAGAGTTTAGGTTTTGTTCATGCATCCATCCATCCATCCATCCATCTTCTGTGCCATTCTCTGTCGTGTGCAGGGTCGCAGGCGCTGGAGTCAGTCCCAGGTTACTCTGAGTGAGGGCAGGTTTCACTCTGGACAGGTCGCCACTCCATCACAGAGCAAACAGATGGCAAAACTATTCTCATTCACATGCATTTTTTTAGACTGTGGGAGGAAGCTCACAGAAATAGAGAGCATCCACTATCAAATGTCCTTCTTCACAAGAACATCTAATGGCTTTTTTTCAACTGATGTGGGAATAAATAAACACAACGAGCAATTATGATACTCTAAAAATGTAACAACAGATAAGACTTGATAAATTAATAATTTTGGGGAGTGAACTCTTGCATGATACATCTGTTCCAACAGTATTTGAGATTTTTAATGAAGTGGACATCTGGGAAGTTGGCAAGCAAGCTGAAATTTACTTTTTTTCCAGATATAATATGACTATCTTTTCACTGTTAAAAGAATCAAACACAATTTCTGACCAGATTTTCAGGTTAATAATAAAAGGCATTGAATAAACTATGATAGTGGTTCTAATTTCAGCCTGATATAAGATAAACCAACAAAGTGCTTCAGTTCACATGTTGAAATTATTAACGATTTGTTGCATTTGATTTCTATTATTTTGAGTTGTCATATAAAGTATTATAAATCCAGTTTTATTAAAAGTTGATCCAGTTATGTAACCTATCAGGAGTTGCAGTCACTCTAAATCAAAAAGTTAAAGGAAAGTCACTGTTTTATAACCCTTCAAACGTGTCTTTTTCTGCGTATTACGAGTCTGTTTACTCTGGAGACACCTTGCGTCACCATCTGGCAGGATAATTGTGGACTTAAACTGTTCCTCTGAATATCCTGCTGTGGGTTTGGAGGCTCACCAACTGCTCTCATTACCAGGGGTTCATTTCAGTCCACTTTCAATTTGGTTAACTATTGTAGGAAAATGTAATAAACCTAATGAATGACACAGATACAGCAGGAAAAACTGGCGACAGGGAAATTAATTGTTCCAGGTCTTTCCCGTTAAGAGAGTTGTAGTAAATGGAGAAAGCAACACGTGGTAGATCGTAAGCAAAGGGCACAATTCTCTGAATATCACGTAACTAAATTAAATGTTAAAGTCCAACTCTCTTCGGGGGGGTGTTGTTTGTTTGTTTGTTTTTGTGGGATGTGTTACGGGCATTCACGGTGACCTTGTGTCAGGCCAGTGATCCAGCGGTCTTTTTAAATGTTTACTTACGCACACTAGTGTGTGAAAATCGATTTTATGAGCAGGTTATTAGAAATAACTGAATTTCATTTGAAAAGAAGTGCTCAGATTTCCAGATTGAGTCTCGTGGATGCGACCGGAAAGCTTCAACCAGCTGTTTCTCGGCTGTAACTTCCCATAAAACAGGCTCTCAGTTTTGCTTGGCTGTGAAAATCCTCTCCCTCCGCTTCGTCCTTGATGCCACCCCATTACCAAGCGGCCGGCGCCGGCGTCTGCCGCTTGATTTGTGTTACTGTGTCAGCGTGGGCAGAGAGCAGATCCCGGATGTCTCAGTCCCCATCGCGCTGCTCGGCCACCAAGGACAGTATAATGGCTCCGTGTCTCACAGCCGCTGTGTCATCAGTTCCAGCAGGCAGATGGCCTGACAGCTTACTTTTGCTGACCAGCCACCCATGGCTCTCTCCCCGTCTCTCTCTCTGACTCCCCATTATTCCTCTGTGTACTCCATTAACATGGCAGGCCCATCTGCACTCTTAATAACACTGACATGTTCACATCAACTGTATTCCCAACTTAAACTGTACACACTTTTTTTTTAAAATTCAGTTTGACTTGAATTACAACCATTACAGCATAATCACCACTCTGTACTTTACAGCTTAATAAATATGTGTTTAAAATAGAGTAAAGGCTGAGACGTGCAGTACAGAACCAACCTCAGGACTCTAGCCTTCTAGCTGGAGTTGGGGAATCGCAGGAGAGAAAAGACAAGGCCAGGGAAGGACAAAACAAACAAGTGAGCAAGAGAATGCTTCAACCCCCCCTGCAGATGGATGGGGGTAGAAACCACATACCACAGGGGTGCCGAGCTCCTTTCAGTTCATCGGCCACATTATGTCATGTTGAATAGACCGGAACATGTCCAAGTTCACGTTAAAAATATTCTCTAAGCTTTAACAGATCTGTTATCACAAAGCCATAATCACACGGTTTCCACAAAGACAAAGAAAAGAGCAGCATGCATACTGAGACTCTGGTCTCAGTTTTGTGGTATGCATGCTGCTCTTTTCTTTTTCTTTGTGGTTTTTTTAAATGTTCCCTCCCGTCCTGCAGTGGATCCTTCAGCTGGGTTGTCGTGGCCTCCTGGCAGCACGTCTGATCCTCCTGACACGTCGCATTCTCTGAGCTCTACAGCTGGAAATATCAGCACCAAGATCCAGAAAGACGAGAGCAAGGAGAGAGATCAGACAGTAAACTCATGGCAGCATAAAATAACTTTATCATTCACATTATTTCTCATTTCATGTATAGTTCAGTTTAGGATTTCAAATGTCATTTGGCTCTTTTTGGTGTGAAGGCTTCTCAGTCAGATTTAGGCAGAAACTCACATGAACTTTGACCATACACAGTGTACCTTTAGCTCCCTCTTGTGGTTGGTTTCCTAACTGCAGTCTGCAGACGTTTAGATGTGCAAGAAATACAACTGAACTCCTACAAACAGTGAAGACATTTTACTTCACGAAACACTCGGTGGCTTTTTCTTCTTTCATCAGATACATTTAAACACATGTTGATGAAAGAAAATGTTTAATTGTTTGGAACATTGGAATACATTTGGAATCAGTAAGTCAACCTGCGTCGGTGTAATAACCACCAAAGTCATCTGAATTGAAAACTGTTTGATAAAGAATATGTGGCATTTCTCACTTTAATCTTATAATTTTGGGTGAGTTAGAACTCTGCGAAGCTTCTTGCACTCTAAGTGTTTGACCTTCCAAAAAGCCTTGACCTCAACTCAAACGGTTTCCTTGTCCTCTGGCAGTTTGGAGATGTTGTACCTGGGTGGAAATCTCATCACAGCCATTCCTCCTGAAGTAGCCAACCTGCCCTACCTCAGCTACCTGGTTCTGTGTGACAACCGCATCCAAAGCGTCCCACCGCAGCTCACCAGGTAACAAAACCACCCGGACGCCACCAGGACGCCACCCATCAAAGCACTGTTTGGGATACTTCCACCCTTCTCCGGTCATGCGTGTCGAATGTTAACGGCCTCCCGTGTCTTTCACAGGCTCCACTCGCTGCGCTCTCTGAGTCTCCACAACAACCTGCTGACGTACCTCCCCAGGGAGATCCTCAGCCTGGTGCACCTGCAGGAGCTCAGTCTCCGTGGCAACCCGCTGGTGGTCCGCTTCGTCAAGGAGATGATCTACGACCCGCCCTCGCTGCTGGAGCTGGCGGGACGCACCATCAAGAGCAGGAACGTCCCCTACTCGGCCAGCGACCTGCCCTCCAACCTGCTGCTCTACCTCAACCTGGCCAGCAAGTGTCCCAACCCCAAGTGTGCAGGTGAGATTCCCCCTGTTGGCGCTGGCCGCCGGGCTGAGCGGCGGTCCCTGACCTGTCGTTCGTCCACCTCCTTTCAGGCGTGTACTTCGATTCCTGCGTGCGCCAGATCAAGTTCGTGGACTTCTGTGGGAAGTACCGGCTGCCCCTCATGCACTACCTGTGCTCCCCGGAGTGCACGTCCCCCTGCAGCTCCAACCCGCAGAGCGACGCCGAGTCGGAGGAGGAGAACAGCGTCCCGGCCGACCGCCTGCAGCGAGTGCTGCTGGGGTAGCGACCGCGGGGGGAACCTCCTCGTCAGCCGCCCGCACTTCTACAGGAGCCTGCTCTGGACTTCACCACATGCTCACACACCCACACTTCTTTTTTTTTTTTACTTTAACTCACAGGATGTGAGAAACGGAACATGTTTAATCCATTTTTCCAGTTTTTTATTTTGGGGAAACGTCTGTTTTGTCACATTTACACATTATTCTGCCCGACGGCTGAAGGAAGAGTCCGGTTGACCTAAAAAGACCTGCTGGTCTCAGGACTGACCACAGGGGGGCAGTAAAACTCTGGTTTGGACTGTGAAGACAGATCCTGCAACATGCTTCATTATTCCGACACATTCTGCTTTTTATTGGCTGCGGTACGACATCCTGAGCGGTGAACATCGCTCTGCTTATTCCAGATGTTGGAAATACGCTTTTCTTCATTTCTGACTGACCAACGGAAAATCGGGGCCAAGATGAAGTTTTTAGAGATGACATTTCAAACACTAAAAGTGGTTTTCTACTCAACATCTCTGAATTGATTATGAAGTGGAAGAGTGTGTTATTTACAAGACACAATGGATAATCTTCCATCAGTGTTTTTGGCAGCACTGCGGTCGTCGTGTAGTATTTTGAACTGGCTCCGGAGTAAAATGAGGTTTTGCTGGTGGAGAAATGCCGGTGCAGGCTGGCTCACAGGAAGTGGAAGTGGGGTGGACCAGGGAAAAGCGTTTGCCGTGTTAGCACAGGAACAATAGGTATTCAGCAGGACGCGGCGGTCGGCTTCACCTCCGATTTCTCCGAGCGTAAACAGACGAATGCGACTGAAGCCCACACTCAAGGCTCAGTTTTTTATTTTTTAGGATTTAACAGCGGTGTAGTGGTTAGCACACTAGTCTCTTAGTGAGGGGTCCCTGGTTTGAGTCCGGGTTTGGTTAGTTTGCATGTTCTCAATATGTGCTTGAGGTTCCTCCACCGACAGCCAGAGAAAAACACACGTTTCAGATGAATCGGTGGATCGAAATCGCACATAATGGTGAATGTGGGTGTGTGTGTGGGTTTGTGTGTCTGTGTGTGTTTGCCCTGGGATGGACCGTGACCTTTCCCGGACGCACTCTGCCTTCGCCCGTAGTCGCCCCCCCCACCCCGCTCCTGTGCTGATAATGAAGATGATATGATGGATGTTTAGAAACATGAAGAACTTTACCCTTCATGGTCCTGTAGCAGATCCTAAGTGCCTTACTAATGCTAACGGTTACTTAAAACAGAGTAGCAAACTAAAAGAAATATGTCCGAGTCTAAAAAAAATAAAGTGATATATGCACCCTGAAATGTGAAACGTTTAATACAAAAAAAAGACTGATTTAGTACTCATCTGCTAAACCACAGATAATGAGAAGGTTACCTTTTCTTTCTTTTTTTTTTAACAAAATGTATGGCTTTTATATAAATTTTGCTTTTGAAACGTTGAACCTACTACATTTCAAATTACCTGCAGAATAACCGGCACTTACACAGAAATGGTATTGATATGATAATTATATGTACTTTCTCCCTAATGAGGTAATGTAAGTAGATGGGACAGTATATAATTACAATGATATTAATAAAGACTGGTTGTTATCTTTACATTGTGTTTGTTTTTTTTAAATACAGTCAAGTTGTGATTGTAAAACAATATTGATCATTGTGATACTTTATATTTAGTAACTTAAAGAACCAGACATGTTTACCAGTAGCTCAAGCTGTGCAGGTTTTCATCTGTCTGGGAGTTTTAAGTGTGATTTTTCTTTTTCTGGTTCTACTTCAGTCAGTCCAGGTTCATTTGCATATGAAGGTGCGTTCGTTCTCCAGTCCTCGTCTTTAAACGCGTCCTGCTGCCTCCCACAACCTGCTAATCCTTCAAAACGTTACCTGCCAAGCGCTGCTGACTACATTATTTCTTTTCACACTTTTCATCCATACGTTTTGTTTTTTCTCTCCCTCTTTTCATTTCTTTCAACATCACTGTTTCTTTTAGGCCTGCTGGCAAAGAAAAAGAGGCAGTTTGGAGCTAAGCTGTGGTTTTGAATGGTTTTTGATGCCAGCAGTAGAAACACTTCAGGATATTACACAGAGTTGTGTTACAGGTGTGTGTGTGTGCACTGTGTTTCAGTCATCTGTAATTATAAGTGTGTTCTCACTGCTGAAGAAGAATACACACATCTCTGCAGGTGATCAGAGGGCAAACTTGCTTCAGCGTTCTGGGGGAGTTCTGGGGGAGTTGAGATGCTCTGATGGTCTTATCGGCCCCGGCCAGACGCACGGCGGACGCAGCGAGCTCTAACAGGCGTGCCAGTCCTCGCACATGACTCCTTTCACATTCACGCTGAGCTGATCCTTCACATGCGGCGTCCGCGCAGGCTGGACGCCATGACGACAATCCAGCTGATCTTTCCCGCTTCTAATCCCTCCAGGAGAAATTCAGAATAACACAATCAGCTCAGAAACTATGAGCTACTTTCTAAACTCATTTAATTCTATTCCAAACAGTAAAGTGTATAAAAGAAATTAAAGTTACCGGCTTCTAAAGTCAAGATGAAAAGATGTAAATATTACTTTGTGGCCATGCTCACCAGCAATTTGTGATCTTAAAGGTTATGAAGGAGATTACGTTGTGTAAATTGTTCTTAAGAATGAGTCAAATTACATACTTGGAAATAAATACAAGTCCCACAAAATCCTACTTAATTATAGTCATGTAATTTAATTCTTCCCTTCCCGATGATGTGCTGATGTTTCCTCTGTTACTGGTGAGATAGGAAACTTATGGATCAGTTTTAACTTTCGTCTTCACTCAATCTATTATATTTATATCTCTGGCAGTGTAACCGGAGGTGAACAAATGATTTCCAAAAAAAAAGCTCTTAAAGTTACTACACTGAATAATTATGGAGTCATTCTGTAAATGCAGTTCACTTGTTACTGACAGCAGCAGTCTTGGTCTTGTTTGTTTTGAACTCTGTGTTGGTCTGGTGTTGTTATGCATCTTAGACCTGGCAGCCCTGCTGTGACCCTTGACCTTAGACAAAAGAGTTTTCAGAGAATCGTTTCCACTTTACAACAGTTCAGTTGTACTCTATTAAGTTTTACACCATGATCTTCAGAAACGTCTTCATCCTTTGTGACCTGGTCAACAGAAAAGAGATCAAAGCTCCAGATCGATTTCTGTCTGCCTGAGTGCTTCTTTCTGCTTTCTGTGCTGCAGCTGCAGTTCGCTCCCAGGTCGGCATTAACTGTAGCTGGAGGATCATCAGTTTCCAAGCTGCTGGTTTTCTATTAGCAGACAAACACAGAAAGCTGTAATGAGTGAGCGTATTCTGGTGCTTTTCCCCTTCATTTATCATTATAATTACCGCGCGCCACTAGAAACACCACGACTAGAAACTTTCTCGGGAGCTTAACTCCTCTGCTGCTAATCCCGGGCCATGGAAACGGGGCAGGAGGAGCCGCGGCGTTCCAGGGGAGGATTTGTCTCTGGGTATATGACTGGGCAAACCCGGGCATGCCACAGGGGAGCGTCCAGGCTCGGGCTGGCAGAGGCCCGGCGATGCCTCACTCTCATGGAACAATGCGTCTTCACCCACACGGGGCCTTCGCTGGGCGCCGCGACTCGCCGGCAGCGCGATCAGATGTTCAGTCGCAGTTCCAGATGCTTCCCTGTCAGGAAGCAGCAGCCGGGCCGGTCTGGAGCAGGAAGCGGCCCGACACCCTGCCTGAAAGCTTTGCTTGTTTTTTGTTTGGTTTGGTGGACCTCCAGCCGCTACATGTGCACAAACAACATGGCAGTCCAGGAACAAAAAAAAGAAAAAAGAAAGAAAACAAGGGCCTGTTACTGACACCTGTATTTGGTAATTATACGGTTTTAATGTTTCAATTGATCCCCGGTAACCTCAGTAGAACGGCGCGTGTCCCGTTTCATACAGCCCATCGTCTCCTCTCCTCTTTGACTCCTGCTTTTTGAGCGACGGCCTCGTGTCTCCACATGAAATATTCAAGCCCCAAGTAACCCGAGCGCCGGTACGGTCCACCTGCTGCCGCTGCAGACCGCTGGAACCCGACCTGAGGGGAAACCTGAGAGCTGCTGCCACGCTCTGGGTGTAACAGAGCTGCCGACAGAGCCTCGGCCCTCCAATGGGTCTCGAACACGGTGTCATCCGATCTTCAATCGCCAGTGAAAATAGTTACTTTAAAGGCTTTTGTCACTTCATCTGCAGGAGTTCACTGTTTGTGTGTGTCAGACTTTGACCTAATTAAGTTGTACTTATTAAAGACCTGTCCCGTTCTTATTGTATGTGTGTTTCCTGGATCAATGATGCTATCTGAACCCAATTAGATGTGCATGCATGATGAAATAGTAGCACTGTATATATATATATACATATATATATATATGTATGTATACTTAAAACCTTTCTACAGTTAAAGCTTAAAAGCTTGAAGGCTTGGGTTCTTACATCTCATTTTTACATTGCTCAATAGTCTAATAACTGAGGGAATTTTATTTTTCTGTGTCAAATTATCTCATTTTTTTTAGTCTCCATAATTACACACAATGTCACATTTGAACAGTAATATCCCAAAATATTAATTCACTGAATGACGTCACTGACAGTAATACAAATTACAATCCATCCATCCTGATGGAGAACGTTTATTTCCTCCATATTAAATTCTCCACCTGGCACTGCTTCCCCTCTGAGGCGTTATAACTCAGAAACCAGTGGCTGATTATGCAATGATCCGTTTCTTTCTCTCTTGAAACATAATGTTTTATATCTATATGTGTTAATTTCCAGATTTTTCAGCAGCCCACCTTGTTCTTCTCATGTAACTGAATTGTGAAGGAATAGGGAGCAGCGGAGGCATGTGACTGACTGCCTGCTGGGGTTGCTGAGTGCGCTGATATCCAGATATCCCTCCTATGTGATAACCTCTCTGTTTCTCCGTTTCCCCTCCGTCTCACAGCTGTCAGGAGTCTTGGCACTCCCTCATCAGGAATGACCCTGTGCAGGCTCACACTGTAAATCTCTGTGACGTCTTAATAACAGCTTTATGCCTCTTATAGCTGGCGGAACAAATGCTGAAATATTTTCACTGGCTCAATGTGCTCAGAGAGCCCTTCTTGTTTTGTTTGTTTTTTTGTGATTTATCATGCTGCAGAACTTTTCCCCCTCCAGATATCTCCACTCCAAACTCCTATATGTCTGCTTATGAAGAGCAAAACAGGTGATGCATGTTTCTCTTTCCATTAGCACGGTATTTATTTGCACTGTGGATTGAGAGCGAGCCGCCCTGTCCCGTGTGCCACCCAACCCCCTGAGGCCCCGGGGCAGGGCGTCCACGGCGGCACAGAGGGAGGGGAGCCCTGTATTCCCACTGACCAACCAACAAGTCCCGTTGGTTCAAAGTGATGTCAACCTGGAAATAATTTCTTAATGACTCTTATTATGTCCTTTATTTTACCTTTGTGACACTTCTGTGTATTCACTGAAAACAAAATCAACCAAACGGTGTGAATTTACTATTTGTTTATATCTTTAAATCTGAGGTCTGAAGTCGTACAGTGAGAGGGGTTTGCAGGAGCATTCAGGTCTGCTCAGTGCCGAGAGCCCACAGGCACAAAATGAGAGATGGACGTTTTGGTGGAGGATGCCAACAAAAAGAAATTATACAGCAAATAATAGTGGATTTAGCAGCTGTGGGATGACAGTGGTGACCTCCTGGTTCCTTCTCCTGAAGAACCGTCTGGATCGAGCCCTGGTCACAGGTCCTCGTGCGCCACAGGGGGCTGTTACAGTGTTACACCACTATAACCCCTGTTAGTGGGGCAATTACTCTCTCTCTCTCTCTCTCTCTCTCTCTCTCTCTCTCTCTCTCTCTCTCTCAGAGAGAACACCTCCTCCTCCTCCTCCTCCTCCTCTTCCTCCCTGTGCGTCTTTACGCACAATTTCGACTCCGGCTCTCGGCTGAACTTTTCCTGAGTGACAGAATCCCCTCGAACTGACACTTCTGACGGCGAGTTTAAATCATGGAAACCGATTTCAGGGAAGAAGCCGCGGAAACCACGTAGCGATGTCAGGTCGTGGTTCATCTTTTACCTCGTTCTCACAGTCGATTCCAACTTTTCGGAGCGTCGCGCGATGGAGTCCGAGGCGGGACGCGGCGATGGGAACCTGCACGCGCTCTGAAGACCGAGGTTTGACTCTTTACACTTCTCTTTTATGCTCTCCTGTCTTTCTACCTGCCACTCCCAAAGCCGCCTGATTTATAACGACATTGCATTTGTTACAAACCGTCGCCTCAATTCAAGCCCGACTCGTGCACACTTTCGTGCACGTTCACGTACGGATACGTCAATTTGCATAAATTATTAGTAATCAGTCTGCTGAGCTGCATATATATTACTTTAATATATTCCTATAATTTGTTTAATTAATATTTAACCCTTTCAGTAACACTCAATGAAGTAATTAGAGCTCAGAAACGTCAACCTTATGTTGTTGAGTATTTAAAGTTAGTTTCTGTTCAAACCAAAGTTTCAAAAAGTAGATTGCCTTCACTTTTCTTTACAAGTCTCAGCTCTAAAAGCATGTCTTAATTGAAGACAGCTCTCCCTCTATTTTCGCCTCATGTTTTAAAATCCTGTAACCACATCTTAGATGCTGTTTCACCATCTATCCTGCAATAAAAAGAGCACCCAAAGTGCTCTATATAACTTGGTGCATAGAGTTTGCCTTTTAACATAAACAGTTTCTCTTGTTTTATGTGTGAAGTGCAGATGTTCAGTGGCATTGTGCACTAATAATGGATCCTTGTTAGATTCCTTGCAAGTCAGAAATCTATAAAGGGCCAAGAAAAAGGAATAAAGGGATCAGTGTGTCTTACAGTCTTACAGTAGTCAGCAGTGTATTTCATAACTTTCACTGATTCTACAAATCCCGTTCAAACTAAACATACAGTATCAAGATCTTTAACGGCATTAAATTCCAAACTGTCGAAATTACAATACAGACTTTTAAAAGAAACTGTGAAATACAAATGTTAAAGTCATTATACAAATAAACAATCGAAAGACAAGTAGAGACTTCCACCTGAGGTGAATTTCAGAGACATTGTGTCATAGTGTGGGATTGATTCACAGTTAATTCACAGAATAATAAATGTAATTTGAATAAATATTGGTGATTAATCTGCAGCAGGCTGCAAAGTGCACCATGTGCTCTCCTGTGGCTCGCTCCTGGCTTGAAGTGGGATTGCACTGCCAGTAATTGCATTCTAAGGCAGCTTAAGGAATAAACTTCTAACCGGATTACTAACACAAAAGGAATGTTTCAATTTTGCAACTCTGATCTTTTCAGATAAAGTGACTGTTTGACAGGACAATGAATGGACTTGATTCGATCTTTATTAGGAGCTATTTCTGCATTTGACTTGTCAGAAATAGTAAAATATTCCCAAGTGGCCAATAGATTGAAGAATAAAGAGGGTTCTAAAAGGAAGTGAACAAGTGAAAGCAGAGCTGCAGGCAGGTTAGGCCCAGCCCACATATAAGTTTGACTTCTGAGGCCACAGGTAGCTCAGGCATTACTTGCGGTTTAGCCTTCAAGATTTCAAAAGACACTCCTCGTGACTGTTTTGAACTGTCAAAACATGTCCGTAAACCCTAACTCAGCTTGGAGCAGAGCCCTGTTTGGGCTGCTCACACACTGACCCCTGCAGCTGGATGCTGGCCGACCTTTGTCGACCTCTGCAGGGTGGCGGGTCTGTTCCTGAACGGAGACCTACGGGGGCAGGATTTTGAAAAAGTGGCGGAAATGCCTCTCTCTGTCGGCTTTTCCTGCGGGAAGAAGCGGGGCCGCGATCTAAACTTGGAAAGTGACGACAGAACACGAACAGGAACTCCAGACATTTCCCAGATATGCTGCCCAGAGGGCTTCATTGTTCTGTTAACACCATTCATTTGTCTGAATCGGGCCAGTGCACGTTTCACCCAGCAGTTCACATGCAGAACCTTTCCTTGGATTTCTGCATTGTGTTTCTTTTCCAACTCTTATTCATTTGAACGCTCCCTGGTTTGACGGATTTCCCCGTTTTCTGCAGCCTCTCCGGTCTTTTTAGTCACTCTGCAGACGATGACGAAACGCTGAACAGCTCCACCAGTCAACAGCCACCTGTCGACCTGGTTTCTGTCAATACAAGAGGTCTTCCATTTTCTCAACAACATGCTTGCTGAGTCACTGCAGCGATTACAATGATCGGAGTCTCAGTCTATACAGCTCACAGTATCAGGTGATGCCGTGCTGCATAATTAAAGCCAGAACATGTCAGTGCAACGCGGGGTAGCCTCATAAAAATGCCTCTGGCAAGAGTGACAAACTGCTGTTTGGTGATAAAGTTTACCTGCTCTGTCTCAGGTGCCTCACATAACCCGGGCTGATTGCAGATTATGCGGCACTCTGTGAATTAAATTATAGCTTTGGTATGTTTCAGTTGCAACAATTTTTTTTTCTCTTTTCACTTTGTTTTTCTCTTTGTGCACAGAGATGTGCATAATTCAGATTAACATGTTTCACTTGTGTGATGATGGAGTGACGCAGAGTATCACCTTACTTTTATTGTATTTGTATTTTTACCGTGGTGTGTGTGTGCAGCTGTTGATTGAACATCCCTCCAGTCTGCTCATCAGCTGTCCTCAGAGATCTCTGTCAGAGCACCACACTGTGGCGGCCCAAAGTCCTACAGCCAATCAGGGAAATATAAACCAGGGCAAAGACACAGGCCCTCACATAAACTGGCTTTTGATCCCTGCTGCTCTGGAATCTACATGTTATTCAGCTTTATGAAGGGAAAATTATTATTATCAGGCAGCTTTTTATGCATGCGTCTTCTTTCGGGGTGCAAGTCAGTTTACTGAGATCATCTTACCTCTTCCATTATTTCATTGTTGAACAGGATGTGTGTGTGATGGTGGACAGACGGGGGCCAATCATGACGCCTGAGCTGAACTGCAGCTCCCAGTGTGATTCCCCACTTTGCTTCATCCAGTCCGGAGTCAACGGCCAGGAAGGTCTCCTCATTCTGCAGAGACTATGCAGTCTCAGTACGGTAAACACTCCCACTCAGACAGCCAATGTTTCCAATTAGAGTTTAAAACAAAAATTATTCTTTCCTAAATGATGCGATTAGAAGTGACTGTGATAACAAATTAACGCGAGAAAATACTGAACTGTCAGAGGTGTGAAAGGCATCACAGCGACAGTCACATGAATGCGTCTGCTAATAGATTCATACATATCCTCGTATTAAAAGGTAAAGTATTTAAATCTAGTGCACTTTTTATATCTAGTATTTACACTCAGCATGCAGTCATTCATATACGCACACATAGTACTGAAATGTGAGTTTTACTTAAATCACTGCAGATCATAACAGGTATTTTAATTTCTTCCAATATTGTTAAAACTAATGCTGCAAGCTCTATAATGATAAAGTGCCTATAATGATCATTGTTACTGTATTTTTATTCTCCTGGTATACAAACAAATCCCTCCAATAACAGAAGACTGCTGATTAAATTCTTTAGTTTAAAGTCATTTGGACCGATCACAAATAAAATATTTCTGTTTACTTCCTAACATGATTAATCTCACCACATATATCGTACTCGCCTTCATATCTTAGAGAGGTTTTGTAGTTTTCCACTGGAGGCTGCAGGTCAAATATTGGATGTCCAGAATAGTAATGGGGATGGACAACTGCAGCTATGTTTAGTCGTCTCTCAGTCGCTGATGCCTTTAAGAGAAGAGCGAGCAGCGACCAGCCCAGTGAGGAGGGCGCAAGAATGTCCAAACGCAGCCCTGACCGGAGGGGACGCCGTGTCAGGGAGCGCCGGAGAGCCACACAGAAATGAGGTGAGTTATCTCACTCTCTTATTTTATTCGTGCTTTATGATTTTAAAATTATGCCTAAAGTTGAAAACTTCCCCTCAGGGGATTCTGACTCGTGAGCTCTGCTCTCGTTGCTTTGTAATGATAATGTGGTTGTTTTTAAACACCCGGAAAGTGTTTTAATGCGCGGCTTCGGTTTCTGTCCTCACCGAACCTCTTCGGTGTTGTTTGTTTGAAGGAGGATGGCGTGAAAACAGATTATGTAGAATACCCTTTGATGAAATGTGACACCGTGCTGCTATTTGGAGATGTAGACCGTTAGCTGATCACAAGTGTCCCTATGATCCATAGTTGCATGAAATACAGGGAGCTGAGACAACTTATTCCATAAAATCCCACCTGTTTTTCTCACTGGATGTGTTCCCAGACATGGCGGCGGCCGGCGCTGTGCTGTCCAGGGAGCAGCTTCTCTGCCCCATCTGCCTGGATTTGTTCAACCAGCCAGTCTCCACTCCCTGTGGCCACAACTTTTGCCGGGAATGCATCAACAGATACTGGCAGAGCGCTTATCTGCTGCAGTGTCCAATGTGTAAGCACAAACTGTACAAGAAGCCGGACCTCAAAGTGAATGCCTTCATATCGGAGGTGGCGTCTCAGTTTAAGGAGCTGATGAAAAGGAAAGACGAACCCGATGCTACAAGCCAAGGAGACGTTTCCTGTGATGTGTGTGCGGGGAAGAAAATCCAGGCTCTTAAATCTTGCTTGGACTGTTTGGCCTCATTCTGTGAGACTCATTTGGAACCCCATCTTGTTCTGGGCACCTTGAAGACACATCAGCTGATCCGTCCCATGATGAACATGCAGGACCGAGTGTGTCAGAAGCACGAGAAGCTTCTGAGTCTGTTCTGTAAGACCGACCAGATGTTCGTGTGCCAGATGTGCATCAAGAGAGATCACACGGCTCATCGCACCATTCATATAGAGGAAGAGAGCCGAGAAAAGAGGGATGAGATTAAGAGCATCAGCGCAGAGCTGGAAGGCATGATCCACAGCCGGCTGCAGAAGGTCTGTTCGATCAGTCAAACTGTCGAGCTCAGCAAGAGAAACACGGAGAAAGAGTTCGAGGAGAGCTTGGACGTCTTCGACAAACTGCTGCAGCTCGTCCAGAGGGGCCAGGCTGAAGTGGCCGAGGTGCTCAGCGCCAAGCAGAGGCAGGTGGAGGAGAAGGCCAGCAGACTCATAGCGGAGCTGGAGCGGGAGATCGATCAGCTCGGCCACGCCGTCGACGAGCTGAAGCAGCTCACTCACACTGACGACCATCTTTACCTGCTCCGGCGTTTTCCGGCCCTCTCCGCCGTGCCAGCCGTCAGAGACTGGTCCGGCGTCTGCTCGGAGAGCGTGGAGTACGTGGGCACGGTGAGGAGAGCCGTCAGAAGAGTTGCCTGCCAGCTGGAGGAGGCGGCGACAGCTGAGGCGAAGAGGCTCTGTGAGACTGAGTTGGAGAGGGCTCGGCGGTACGCTGTGGATGTGACTTATGATCCCGACACGGCTCATCCCAAGCTGGTGCTGTCGGAGAGCAATAAACAGGTCCATCACAGCGACGTAGCCCTGGACCTCCCTGACAACCCAGAAAGGTTTTACCCTGGCGTCAGTGTTCTGGGGAAGGAGGGTTTCTCCTCTGGAAAGTTTTACTTCGAGGTCCAGGTGAAGGGAAAGACTGAGTGGGACATCGGAGTTGGGCTCGAATCGGTAAACAGAAAAGGAGGAGGCGTGTTAAACCCTGAAAAAGGCTTCTGGGCCCTGGGGATGAGGCGAGACGGGAGCTACTGGGCCCTCGGCAGTCCGCCCATCCGCGTGCCTCTGGTGGAGAAGCCCCAGAGGCTGGGGGTGTACGCCGATCTGGAGTGCGGACAGGTTTCCTTTTACAACTCAGACTCTCATTCTCACATCTACACCTTCACTGGATACTGTTTCACTGGACGACTCTTCCCCTACTTCAACCCCCGTCGCAACCATGGTGGGGTCAACTCAGACCCTCTTGTCATTCTGCCCCTCCTGTAGAAATCCAAAACAGCTGACTGCTGTCTCCAACATGTACAGCTGTCTTAAGTGTTTTCTAGAATAAAGTCATGAAAGTGTGATTGTTTTGTTGCTTTTGTTTGAATAAAATACTTTTTGCTGAAATGAATTATGGGTCGTGTTACTTTTTTTTTTAATCTATCATTCAGACATAAATCATGTCAGTAATGTGATGCGTATTTATCTGAAATGTTTTCTGTGTGATTTCCACACACACACCGCTGACGTGTAGATGGCGGTGGAGCTCCCCAGGCGCTCCCTCTCCCCGGTGCTGACGGCTGTGGTGTGGACGCTCCTCTCCTGCGGCATCCTGCTGGCGTTCTGCTTCCTCCTCTTCACCCTGCGCTTCAAAAACAACAGGTAGAGAGCGCACGGAGACACGCTCAGTCCCAGACAGCTGTTCGCAGTCGGATTCACTGTGTGTGTGTGTGTGTGTGTCACGTAATCAGGATAGTGAAGATGTCCAGTCCCAACCTCAACGTCCTGACTCTCTGTGGAAGCGTCCTCACCTACGGTAGCGGCTTCCTCTTCGCCGTTGATGAACGAGCCCGCTCTCAAGGTGGAGCGTCTCTGGCTGTGATACAGGTGAGCGTCGTGGCCCTTCCAGCTCCATAACGTAGCGTCTGAACTTCAGTTTGCTGAAGTCCTGTTTTCTTCGCTGCAGGCTCAGATGTGGATGCTCTGTGTGGGCAGCACCTTGGTGTTTGGACCAATTTTGGGAAAGACCTGGCGCCTGTACAGAGTGTTCACCCAGCGGGTGCCCGACAAACGAGTGGTATGGAGGCTCGGCTTTAGTCTGGTTTTAGTTCAGTGGTCGCTTGAAGCTGCAGTATGTTTGATTTTTCGCTAAAAACACATCATTGCGTAAAAACATTAACTGTTAACTAGCTAACCGGATCAATCTTATAATTAAGTTGGCTAATTCAGTCAATAGACTGGTTTTACTGCATTAAACCAAGTAAAAATAAGAAGAAGCAGTAGTTACAGATTCGGACATGAGTAACAAGTTTTTTGCGACACTCAAAATGAAACACTGGGAAAAGTTGACTCATTACTGCCCCCAAATGCATAAAATTGGTATTACATAGACTAGGGCTGCATAATGTATCATGAAGTTATTATGACCATCAGGACATCACTGCATTTCTGGTGGGAACTATTCAGAAATTTGAAGCATAAAAGCACAAAAGTGAAGGCAGAATGAGTAAAAACACATGCAAAATCACACTGCTGGTGGGATCTGCAGAGCAGAGGCGCACGTGAACAAAAAGAAATAACATTCAGCTGTGTCTGGTTAAAATGATTACAAGCACCACTGTTATTTGGAAACGCAAATCCCAAAGACATCAACTACAAGTGTTTATTTATAGTAAGTCACTTCACAATGGAAGTGCTGTCGCATATCTTTTAAATAAAGTAATAAATCACAAACTTAATATACTCTGCTTTGAGGGATGCAGTTCAAACTGAAAATAAGAGAACAATCCAAAAATAAGAACAATCCTGCACAATGTTATGAGAATGGTTAATAATTCAGAGGCACTTGGCCACATTGCAGTTTTTTCTTTTTTCCCCTATAAAACCTCGTCTTTATGATCATCACTGGGGCTGATCCTCTCATTCACCTATTAGGTATTTAACTTTTCAGCTTCATAAAGAGCGATACCTTCCATACATAACTTTCTGAAAAAGAAACCAACTTTCTTTAATAATAGAATCCTTATAAATACATAACTATTCTGTGTTACACACTGGATCCTCTGTGGATGTTCTCTAAACTGTGTTTCAGCTGATGCTTCTCATTCTATCACACTGAGGTTTCTTACTTGTTCAGGCAGTTCCATTCAAGCACTACTCAGGCCAGAAACTGAGAAAGCTGCAGTTGTTTCCAGACCGTTGTTTTTTTAGCGATGTGCAATTAGCTGTAATTGCGAATTCCATCAGTAATTACTTTAGTTACAGTGATTGCAGGCTAGCTTTTGCTACACTGAGGCCGTGCTTGTGTTTTCTGTAACCCATAACCACAAATACCCTACACTTAAACGTAATGTAACTTAAGAAAACGTCTGTGGTGTTTGGAATTGGGGGAATCACACACGGAGGGAAATGTTGTGGGTAGTTTCTAGTTGGATTGGTGACTTTGTTTTCTCTCTCAGATCATCCGAGACATCCAGCTGATGGGCATGGTGGCACTCTTGATCCTGGTGGACTTGCTGATCCTCACTGCCTGGAATGTCGCCGATCCCGTCAGATGTTCACGATCAGTGAACGCTCTTGTCAAGGTAGGCTAAGTCTAGATGTGTTTGAAGCTCATTAGATATAACCATAAGTGTGATCTCACTGTTGTGTGTGTTTTTTTTGTAGATGATGGAGAGGGACATTTCCTATTCTTTGTCTCAGATGGACTCTTGTTCTTCTCTTTACTCAAACCTGTGGGTTATTCTCATCACATTCCAGAAGGTAAATCATCTTTATTCAGTCTATTTTAAAGTATAGGTGGGAATTGAATGGCTATTATCTAGTGTAACAATACATCCTGCATGCTGAAGGTGAAAACTGAAAAACTGAAATTGAATGAATCACTCTAAGTTTCAATGGGTGTGTTCAGGGTGGTCTCCTCCTCTATGGTGTCTACCTGGCCGGACTGACCAGCAACGTCAGCCATCCTCCCGTCAACCAGTCTCCCACCATCATCACGGCCGTGGCCCTGGTCACCTTGTCCTCCGCCGTGGCCATTCCCGTCTCCGTCTTCCTGCAGGCGTGGCCCAACCTGGTGTACAGCACGGTGGCCGGAGCCATCTTCATCTGCACGCTGGCGACCAACTGCATGCTGTTCGTGCCTCAGGTGAGAAACAGACTCACAGAAAATTTGAGTGTCGTGCAGTTGCGGGATGAAACGTCTGGATCAGTGAGGATCAGTCAGACAGATCGTGAGACACGCAGCAGACTGGATGACAGAATGACAGCTGTGTATGACTTTCTCTTTGTTTGGAAGTAAGACACTTAAATTCTATGAGTGATTGTGATGCCTGCGCTTGAAGTTTCCGGTGAGTTCCCCGTGTCTATCGGCAGAGTGTGACTCACACACAGGGTGTCTCTGAGTCAAGACTACGTAGGCAGTTGCGAACAGGTTTATGACTCTTTTAAGAGTCTGGCAGCAGGTTTATGTTACGACGCAGGAATGCATCTCCGGCGGAAAGGAGGGGAATATTTGAACAATGAGCAATGCGCCGCAGCACACCTGGTCAGATTCCCGTGTCAAACTGCATGGATGATATGAACTGCAGGACTGTAACGTAGCGGGACGTGTTCTTTATTTCATCCGTCTCTTTCCGCTGTGCAGCTGACGCAGTGGCGGCAGTTTGAAGACGATCAGAACAACCCGAGTCAGATGGCCAAGTACTTCAGCAGCCCCAGCAAGAGCCAGCCGTCTGTCTACAGCCAGGACGAGATCTGCTACCTGCTGGGGGAAAACAGCTCCATGAAGAAGCTGCTTAATGAGGTACAGCCTGCATTTGCTTCACTATACCAGTTAAAAAGCTTGAATAGATCATTATGTTTTGTGTTATGCTTGATTTTCTTTTACTTTGTGACTTAAAGTAGCTGTACATCCTTTTTATGTCATCTGTAATGATTCTGATAATGATTCTGATAATAAAATCAGAACATGATGAGATATGTGCAAAATCTTCCTACAGGTAAATCCTTAATGTGACATCCTTCATGGTAAAAGGTTGTTTTTCTCTGCGATTCCAGAAAAACGCTGTGATTGACAGTCTGCAGGAGCAGGTGAACAACGCCAAGGACAAACTGTTACGGCTCATGTCGGCCAGCCAGCCTGCTGAGGGCCAGGACGCAGACTCCTCCACCACCAACTTCAACTCCTCGTCGACTCAGACCACCGAGCTTCAGTGTGAAGGACCGTCTTCTTCCTCTTCTGTTTCTCAGAGGGACCCGGTCTCCAAACCTCCATCCGCCCAGCTTGCTCCTCACCTGCCTGCCGCTCCTGCTTCTGTTTCTGCCGTGGCGCCGCCCTCCGAGCCGACCCCTGACCCCTCAGCCTCGGTCTCCTCCCAGCTGCTCGGTGATACTCAGACGAATGAACCCCAGAGAGACGCGTCCGCCGCTGGTTCTCCTGAGCCCGCGTTGCCTCCATTTTCCGGGTCGATGCGGACAGCAGAGGAGACGGTTGAGTTTGTCACCTCGCTGCAGTCCCGTCGAGAGGCGGGGGCGTTCGGCGGCCTGGCGTTTCAGCTCGAGCCGGCCGCCGCCCCGCCCTGCGGCTTCATCAGCAGCGAGCAGCTGCAGGAGATCCTGCAGGAGCTGAGCGTGGACGCCGTGACGGAGACCGCCCTTCGGTCTCCCGGTCAGGCGTCCGGGGCGTCGTCCCAGCTGAGGCCGTCCGCCACGCTGTCCCCCCTGTCCCCGCGGACGCCGCGCTCCCCGCCCCCGCCCGTGCTCTTCCGTTACCCCAGCATCTCGCCTTACGCCATGAGGAAGCGCCGGCCGCCCTTCCACTCCCCCAGGTCGGGCCTGGCCCCTCCGTGCTTCTACGCAGGGTCGGAAATTTCAAGCTGTGGGCAGAAAAGACACGACTGTGACCGCCAGAACGCGGGGAAGCACCCCGAGGGCCCCGCTTCAGTCGATCCGCTCCTCAGCGGCGACTCCCAGGTGGCGACAGAGGAGGAGAATTCACAAAACACGCTGGAAAGGAGGGGAAGATGTCAAGGATGCATTTCAAGGTCTCACAGATGTTCGGTCTTGCAGTGTGGAGATCAGAGTCTCGTATCGCCGCCAGACGTGGACCTGAGCGGCGCCAGCGGCCGGCCGCAGCGGAAACACATGAGGGACTCGTGCGGGTTCTGGGACTCGGACTCCAGCAGCTCCACGGATTACTGCTACTACCACCGCCCGTACTGCGACTCCTGCCGGCAGCGGGGCTCGCTGCTGTGCTCCGACAGCTCGTCAGACTCCTCCGACAGCGAGTACGACGACTACGCCGGCCTCTACCGCTCCTCACGCCCCGTGGTGTTCAAGGAAGACCTCAAACCCACCTTTGTTTGAACTCACAGTTGCAGCACTTTACCGAATGATCCACTTCAACCTCGTGTATTTATGTTCCTGGAGATGTTGTGCAAAACGAACTCAGCCAGTGACGCAGACTCAAAAACCTTTGTACTGTATATGAAGTTGATGTACTTCTGAAATGGGAGATAATTTGTAGCTTTCAAAGGGAATGACAGACATATTACTGATTCTGGAACAAAGAGTTTCTTTCAGATGTGAGAAAGAAATTTTTCTCTCAATAGCAAATTGTGTGTTTTTTTCTTTTATTTTCATTGTTATTAATGTCATTATTTTGATATCATTTCTATTTTTGGATGACAGACTTTTACATTCAAACTCAGTAAAACACAAATTAATCCATTACCTGGCATGAAAATAGGACCAAATAAAAACCTGGGATTCAAACTGCATTTTTACATGTTAGAAACTCCACTGTGTTAAATATTGTGCAGACGCTGTATTTATTTTCATATTTATTTGTTCACGATTTGTTTTACAGATTTTTTCTTAATGTGTTCCATTTTTATTAAGATTCCGTTGAATGTTCATTTATCGTCTCCTGAAGTGAACAATACAGGTCCTCATTTTCATCATGTTGAGTTGGTTCATAGTTCACCAAACTGGCACTGCTACAAACATGCAATTCACCTGCTTGTGCAGGAGTATGTCACTTTTCGACATTTAAGTATAGTGCAATAAATTTTCTGTTTTGACAGGAGCAAGCTGAGCAACTGTGGTTACTTGTCATGAAATGAAGTACTTGTAACTTTTGTTGCATCTGCAAAAAGCCTGCAGGTCTGTTCGACCTGCTTACGGAGCTTCACGCCGCTTTCTGTAAGAAAGAGCAGCTCTGTCACTGGTCACTTCAGTCATGTTTACTGGAGGAGGAAGATCCAGCTCATCCTGTCTTCCAAACACCATGAAAAAATGGGGAAAAAAACTGTTTGTAAAATCTGTCTGTGGTTTTTATTCACAGGATTGACAGCTCTGCATAAAACTTAGCTCACTTTTCATTGTTGCTTGTTTTCATCAATTAGTGTCGGAAACATTAAAAAGTTCATATTCAAATTTTACAAATTTATTTTCACAATTCAATTTTTTTCCGATAACTTCTAAAATAACTGCATCATCTTTTTCAAAACAAGCTTTTAATTAGAATAATTGAGACTTGCCAGTATAACTACTCCAAAACATCAACAGTTTTCTTTTGCTCAAATCTTAATCGCAGAAGAAATGTCACATCACTTCTTCAGGGATTTGTTTTCTTCTCTTCTTAATTTGAAAGTATTTAAACCACCATGCAGGAGCAGTCAAACGGAAAGTGTGTAAAATATAGGCTTTCAGCAGCCCTGGATTAACCCTGGTAATAGACCATGGGCCGAAACGACCCTTTCTTCAATCATATTCTCACATTTCATACAATCATTTAATAGACTTTAACGAATCAGTGTTTCTATGCTGCATTAATTCTCTGCTTTAGAGTGAATTTCGTCAAACCAACATGAAAGCTTTCATTAAACATAAGACCCTTCATACGACTGTTACGAAACAGAGGCCACCATACGTGGAAGGTTCAGAAGATGCTGTTTGGTGCTGTTTCAACACCAACAAAAGCTCCAGCTACTCTCGTGCTTCTACATCCTTTTCATCGCCCTTGACTGTAAGTCTTGTACATTATCTCCCTCGCTCTGTATTTCTTCTTTCTTTTAATAGGAAAATGTATGTTTGCCGGGGGAGGTGCTGCTCAGGAGGGAAAAGCGCGTCTTGCATTACTTTCACTCAGCTGCCTGCTTTTGAGACGCTGCTGCTCTCTATTCTGCATATGAACCTTTGAGGGACAGCCTGGGAGAAATTCCCTTTGATACGGAGCAGGAGGAAGTATAAATAAAGCACACAAAAGATGAGCTGCTGGCTCACCTATCACTGAAAGAGGAAAAGACATTCCTGTAATGCAAGACCACGGTGCGGTTGAAGCTGAGCAAAGGCAAACTGAGGATTAAAGAAATCACGTAACATGCTTGGGAATGCATGTACTCGAATGATTTATAATGTCAGAGAGCTCCCACTCACTTTCCTAGTAAGCTCCGTAGTGAGAGAAAAAAACTGTCATAGTTCTAGTGAAGGGTTTACAACCATTTTTTTATCAATCTGTTGACATACAGTATGTGAGTGATGGTATAAGATCTACGTGATTTAATTGAATATTTTAATGGGGTTGTTCTCTTTGTAATGTGAACAATCCCAAGTGGAAAATGGAGCATTCCCTAACTCTGAGAGTTATGAAATAAATGCACAAACTCATAATTAGTACATTTTTATCATTATAGATTAAAATGATATAATATAGATTTTTACAGATTATACATTATATTATCATTATCAATAATATTAAATAGGTGTTTCTGTGAGGTTGCATGATCTTCCAGTGATTATGTGGGTTACCTTCAATACTCTGGTTTCCTGCTGTCATCCAAAAGCATGCGTGTGAGACTGATTGTTGATCTTGAATTGCACCTTGGTGTGAATGTGAGTATGTGTTGTTGTCTGTCTCTCTGTGTTTGCCCTGAGATGGACTTGGTGACCCGTCCAGAGTCACCCTGCCCTCACCCACTGTTACCTGGGATTGACTCCCGTACCCCCCACCCCCCCCCCCCACACACACACAAGCCTGTACAAATACTGGCATAGAAGATGGCTAATAATAATAATAATAATAATAATAATAATAATAATAATAATAATAATAATAATAATAATAATAACAATAATGATAATAATGATAATGATAATGATAATAATAATAATATAATTAGAATGTAATTAGAGTAATGAGCTGAACTACGTGTTATGACACTAGTGAAATGGATGAGCTGGATCTCCGAGGTGAGTCTACAGTGTCGAGGAGCGACAGAGGACGGGCTTCTGTGACTAACATAGCAACAGTGCTGCAGGACCACCGGTGCTCTGTGACAGCTGGGCCCATTTGAACTGACAGGGCGACTGCGGTGTCCCATTGGTCCACAGAGCCATCAATCAATACACAAGCCCCGCCCATTGGCCGAGTCGCGGCACGGGGAAAAGCCTTTGAAGTCGAGAGGGCGGTACCGAGCAAATTATGCCATGTGGTGCTCCGGGGCAGCGCTCTCATTGGACGATAAGAATGCGGTTAACGCCCATTTTTGAAGGATACCTCCTCTGATTGGCTAACTCCGCCACCCCAGATTCACAGGCTGCGCGTTCACAGCGTCGCTATTCTCCACCGCGGGTTACGTCAAATGCGTGAACCGCCTCCTCGCGCGCCGCAGCGGCTCCTGTAGCGGTCCAGGAAAAAGGCGTAGCTAACCTGCGCAGCGACAAAGACTGCGAGCCCGAAACCTATTGGGAAGGAATAAAAAAGAAATTCAGTATCGTCGCGCTGTGTGCTCCAGACCGTCGTTCGGCGAGGCTCCGGCGGCCCCGGGGGCTCAGTACACACTCCCAGCTGTGATTTCCAGTCGGCGTACCGTCAGCGAGTCGGTCGGGGGAGAAGTGTGGCAGCTGGCAGATTTTCCGTTGGACGGTCTGAAGGCTCGGGTATAGCGAGGGAGCCGCCATGGCAGTCGGATCATTGAGCCTCCACATCGGGATATGAAGAGGAGCTGCATGTGTCCCGAGCCGTCAAGGAAACGCCGCATTTCCCTCTGATCCGCACCGGATCTACAACTCGAACTCGGTTTTTTTTTTCTCTCTTTCTTTTCTCTCTCTTCATCTACGTGGGATTGATTCCGCACCCAGAAAGAGCTCGCTACTGGCTTTAAGCAGGGGGGGCCACAGGGAGAGGCCAGATTCATGACTATTTTAGTCGGAGCCGAGTCTTGAGAGGCCCGCTGAGAGAAAACCCGGGGACATAAAGGGAGGAATGATGCTGTGACTGACCCTCGGTGGGAAAGAAAGGCCAGTTTATTAGGCGCAGCGAAGCAGCGTGAAGGACCGTGGGTGAAAGGGACCTATTTTCTGAATCCTCACAGTGAATTACCGTGGTATTACATTTACTGTCATCCCCCTTTTGGATGAGAAGGTTCGGCGAATCGATCAGCCCTGCCGTTTAAGCAAGTCACACAGTCTCCCGAGCCGAGAGAATCAGACGGGATCGGATCATGTCGGGTCGGCCCAGGACCACATCCTTCGCGGAGAGCTGCAAACCAGTGCCGCAGCCTTCGGCGTTCGGCAGCATGAAAGTCAGCAGTAAGTACAGTCCTGGACGTTCAGGAGGAGCCCGTCTGCAGGCACCGGGGCCTGCTGTGTGTGTGTGTGTGTGTGTGTGTGTGTGTGTGTGTGTGTGTGAGATGTGCTGGTTAAATGTGTCATGCCTAGCACGGTTAGCCTAGCCCCTGTCATATATCTGTGTCAGGGACGGAGGCTGGACGGTGTGACTGGCTGCACACCGATGCGCTGTGACGCGCCGCCCCGCGGCCAAGTCATCCCGTCCGGGCTCCAGCAGGCCGCGCCGCGCCGGGCCGGGCCGAGCCGGGCCGGGCAGGGCCAGACCGGGCCGGCCCGCCGGGGCCACGAGAAGACAGGCTTGGCACCGGCCCAGGTTTCAGACACCAAGTCAAGTCGCCATTTACCGCAGAAACCGCCCGCTTATTGTCCATTAGGTCTCCTCGCGGCGTTACTCCACGGCACCAGCCATATGCGTAATGGAGTTAAAGCGATAGGGCCGGTCTATTACGCAACTGTCAGAGCGGAAGGTGCGCCCACAGTTGACTCCGGCGAAACTGACGCGGTCCTGGAAAGGGCTGCTTCACAGGTCCTATTTCTAAGGGCCGTGTCGAAATTGGACGTCGCGCCGGCTGGAGGGAGCGTGGCACGGAGGGTGGCACCGTGCCGGAGGCTGCAGGGATGAGTCCATGCGGACTGGAGAGGCCTTCCACTGCCTGGCTGGCTGTACAGGTCTCTTTCCTCCAGTTTCTGCTTTAAGTTAAATCTGCAAGCACGCTGGCCTCGTGCCAGAGCTTCCAGACCCTTCTGGCTTTAATATTTCATGTTGCAAATGGAGCTTTTATCAGAAAACTGAAACAGCATGGATTCACCTCACCTTAACTCTGCACAACCATGGCATGACCCACTTTTCTGGTTATTACACTGAGGTTGAAATGAATTTGTTCAGGACTGAGACATCCTCAGTGCCCATTCGGACCGTCTCTTCCTGCAGGAGTTTGGATGTTTCAGATGAATCAGTGTGTCTGTTGAGGAATGTTGAAGGTGCTTCAGCTGGGATGGGATCATGATGTGTTTTAGTGGGGAGAGGCTTTCGGCTCTCATCTGGGCCTTGGCACTGGAAACCACTTAATGGACACACACACACACACACACACACACACACACACACACACACACACACACAAGCATAAGCACGAGCAGTGAGATGCACTCCCTTTCCAAACCTTGTACTTGTCGTGCTCTAGATAAACGCGCGGCTGTTAAATTCCTTTTTAAAATGGAAAAAGGATAAAATTGCCTTTTGATAGACAGAATCATTTCACTCCTAAGTTTGCTAAACGTAGGAGCTTTTGCACTCTTTGACCTCTGTGTGTTTCAGGCACAAGCCTTTGATTTTACTGAAAATACGAGGTTGATCTGTTTGGGTATGTATGCGTTACATGTGTTTTACTGTAGTTTATTGAAAATTTGTGGTTTATAAACGTTTTTATTTTCATGAGAATGTCATTTTGGCAAGCCAGTTTATCATTAGTCATTGATCGTGTTTTATTTTTTTTGAGAATTTGTTTTACAAGGTTTCACTTGACACGATTTCTACAAATGGTGTAATAAACAGTCTGACCTACATCTGGATATGATATTGTAAAACTGGTCAATAAAATGCACCTCCCCTGGGGTCAAGGTTGAATTATATCTATTAGGACTGCAGTTTCCATTCAAATGACAACACCTTCTCCTCTCTTAATCCAAGCATGTTCTTCAACATTTCTGCATGTTCAACTAAATCACATATCCTCAGATTGAGCAGAATTGCAACATAAAATAAAAGACAAACAGTCACCAGCATGTGATAACCACACATTCTGCGTTTGGCATACCTTTTTTAAAAACCTGTCATAATCGATCATCACAGGGTCTTTGTGTACAGTGATTGTCACAGCTGTACTTTGACCCGGGTTCATACGACATTCATACCACGTCACCTCACTGGAATCCACCTCAGCTTGTTTTTTCCTTCTTCACCAGTGTGTCATCTACCGTTACTCTGACCTCCACCATCCCCGTGCACACATGCACCCTTGGGCACAGTTTCACTCACATGTGTGTGAATAACTTGGCTGATGATCCTAAGCAGCTGTAGCCAGCGTGTGCGTGTGTGCGTGCGTGTGTGTGCGTGCGTGCGTGTGTGTGTGTGATCCCAGAGAGAATGCTTCAAGTCCAACCCCTCCTACAGAGGCAGACGGAAACACACACGCACTCATACACATACATACATACTTGGATGCACACGCCCACATGAGTTCTCTTTAGGTTTTTGTTTTTTGGGGGTGAGGCAGCTGGCCAAGAACAATAAGCAGCTTGTTTAGCATTTCAAAGCTGCAGATCTCTTTTCCCTCTTTGCTCCTTTTCATTTTCTGTCTTTGTCGCATTTTACCAGTCATGATGGGAGCAAAATTAACTAATTAAACTCTTTGATCCCAAATGAAACTGCGGGGAATACAGACAACAGCATCACTCCATGGGATGGGATGGGACGTGCCATCTGAGGGAAAGAGGACTATGAGGATGATCGGTTTCTGCCTGGTGACTGGGTGGAGGTGGAGGTGGAGGCACAGTGGGGTGACTGTGGTTCCACAGCTCCACACCCTGCTGCTATCTAAAATCTATGCACCCTCATTAGTTTCACCAACTTTGTTCTGTCTCAGTGAGTGGTGACATTCCTGTGACTGGATTTTCCAGTAATGTAGTGAATTGTCGCGCCAGCAGTGGAGCTCGTTGGGAGATGGCTTGTACCTGCGCTCATTGGGGGATCGCTTTGGCTTGAACCATCTAGGTCTTTGGCCGAATATGCAGTCATCACCTGAAACTGATGAGCAGAGAGATTCCCCAAAGTGTCTTTGTAAAATCTGGGTGTGAAAGTGGTGAAGAAAAAAACAAAGCTTGGTTCTCTCTCATCAACACTTCTGCGGGGGTCCTTGATCAAGGGCCAGATTTCACCAGAGGAGCTGCTCAGTCATTACCGAGTCAAGCGTCGGCCTAACAGAACTGTTTTCAGATAGAAATTTTATTTTTTCCCCCATTGAACTCTCTCATAATCTATTAAACTACAGTAGAGAGTACCTCAATTGTCTGTTGTCTCTGCAAGAATGGTCATAGCTTTTAGATTTATGTTTGGTTTTCCTACTTTTGGTTTACACATTCAGCCAGCATAAGAGAAATCATAACGCAAATCTTCACTGAATGGTTGAACATGAGCCAATTTAGCATTATTTTAAAAAGGTGCACAGGACAGTAGTGATCAAAACTGCAATAGTTAACACTAAAGAGAGAAAAAGACTGGTGTGCAAATATAATTGAGATTTTATGCAGCAGAATACAAGACTAAACCAATAACATTGTCAGCTGCATGAATTCATGAGCACACAAATGAAATCAACACCTAAAGATAGAAGGTTCTGATGAAACCAGGTTTTTCCTTTTTTTAATGAATTCCCAGGACGGTTTTGTTTGAATGAGCCAAATGTCGTTGGACACTTTAAAAGTTGTCTTCCAAAACAATTGATCGTCATGAACAGCGTCTTCATACAACTCCTATATGCAGCCTGGCCCTGGAGCACTTTTGGAACAGCACGGGGGTTTTGTGGTTAGCCACATCACTGTGAGAGTGTTTCAGGTTCAGTCTGCTCGCTGACGTTCTTTCTGAGTGGGGTGTGGGGGATTGTCGGTTCACCTGATGATGGATGGCAAACTAACTTGCTGCTGCTCACATTTAGTTGACCCATGACTTGAGTAACGGTGAATCTAGCAAAAGTGGATGGAAAAGGTGAATTCAGCACTGTTACACAGACGTAAAGCAAGAAAATACTCTGAATGTTTTTTTTTAAGTATCCATTCAGTGTGATATCATGTGACTTTCTGTGGTCTGTATGAGTTTGTTTGCTGACGTTTGTAGAGCATGAAGCACATTTAGGTTTCAGGCTCCCCACGAACATGATTTTTGTGGTGGACTTCACCTTAACCCCTTTACAAATGGCAGTCCTCATCAGCCTGTTTCTGGAGACCACCCAGAGTTTCAGAGCATTATAGTCTCATTACGACTGGGCGGGATTCTGGCTTCCAAGTCTTAAATAAATGGCTCCTCGGCTATTCACCAAATGTTTGAGCCTACGGTTCCTCTCGTACTAAACCAGATAACTAGTGAAACAGCACATCATCACCCGGGTCGGTCTAACCCACCTCACGATGGTCTAAATCCAGCTTGTGGTTCTTATTAGGTCAACAATCAGACATTTGTTGTCTGTTTCACAATGACAGGGGGAGACTCGCATTTGAATATTACAAGACGTCACAATTAGGTTGTTGTAACTTCATCTTCCAAAAAACAAAAACCGTGTTCAGTTTGGTGCCATTGACTAACCAGCCCTCGGTGTTGTGCTGCGATTGCTCTGGACCGGAGTGATCGGGCCCCCACTGTGTCTGCACGTTGGTCGGATTCAGTCCCGACCGGGGCTCGTCTGGTGACCTGGATTGACTGTTGATGCCTCTGGCTAAAAGTTACAGCCGTCACACCCGTGTCACTTTGCAGCAGAGTAATACAGCTTATGCACATGGAATAACGGCCTGTGCTCATATTGCCTGTATTCATGTTTGATGCTGTTTGACATAATCATCGGTAACATTTTGTGTCCATGCTGAATGGCGTTGGAACGCTCTCTTTGTAATTGTTTTGTTGGAAAATTAAAGAATATGTTCTGTTTTTTCTTAGGACATTTATTTGATTTTCCTTCAGGAAGGGGTTGCATGTAAAAATAAAACGGTGCCTGCAGCTATGAAATCAGTAAAATTTGCTTCAACATCTTGGTTGTGATTTTAATTCCCTTCCCTAATACGAAGAAGGGAAGCTAGTGTGAAGACTGAGTAAATGCAGATGACTGTGGATTTTTACAGGTTAGTGTGTCAAAGGTCAGGACTCACATTGTGCTTCTGGTCAGATACCAGATGCATAAACATGCTGTTTAAAATGCAGTCTGATTGCTTTGTCATTCCCTGTTCTTATCAGTGTGAGCTCTCACTGTGTGCTGTGCTGTGAGTGTGTGTGTGCGTGTGTGTGTGTGTGTTGTCTACGTGTCTGTGACTATGAACAGACTTTTCTCACGGTTCGAGGAAGTGCAGAGGCGTCATAGAAATGGCCCTGCTGGAATATGTAGGCAGTCATATTCGTCTTTCTCTCACATGCACACGGTCTTGGAAAGTCTATTTCTGAATCTGTCTTCAGTTTCCCTTTCTAGACTCGGTCCTATAACCAGACCTCTCAGCCATGTTCTCCTCTCTGTCCTCCTCTCAGACCTGGACAGAGATGTGAGTTTTTGCGTATGGACCCTGGACGGGGATCGTCTTTGTGTGAGATGATGACTCCATGCAGGCTCCATCCACCTTAAAATCAATAATGCTGCTGGAAAACAAGCCCATCCTGCCCGAGAGTTTCAGGATGGACAGTGCCGTTCATCCTCTGGTACTCGAAGTCAAAATGTTGATTTTCTGGTTTTAACATGATTCAAACCCGAAGCAGTTTCTTTGATATTTAATATGAAGATCATATTGAATATGGTTCATTCATGAGTGCTCTCGTATTGAAGAGTGTGAGAAAGAGTGCTATTTTTAGTGAGAAATCCGGTATTGCGCAGCTCGTCTGGCTGCTCAGGGGTTAATTTCACAGGCTTAGCTAGACTGAAGCCGTAGACATATTTGTGGCATGTGACACACGCCGGTCGCTCGTTTAACTGCCAGCTAATGCAGACTTTAGCCCTTGACACGAGCATTGATAGGAGAAGGGAGAGGTGCGGGGGAAGAACCCGTTCAGCCCACACACACCTGTAACACTCCTTGGCTTTGACTTTGGCTTGACGGCCACAAGTTGACACATCTCAGGGCGCATGTTGTCATTTTATTGATCGGCCATTGAGGGCCGGTTCTGACCTTTGCTGACCAAAAGCAGCGTCATTCAGCCAGAGTTTTGTCCGTGGGTTGAAGCATCTACCCTTGACCTAAATTCTGTCTGGTTTTTCTGTGAAACTCGTCTTGCTTTGACTGTCAGACAGAACGAGCTAATTAAAGACTAGGTTAAGACTCTGGGAGAAAAAGAAATGAATGGGTATTTTCACCATGGTTTTCATTTAGTCGCTAAATAAGTGAAACTATAATCAACAGGCTGAGAAAAGAATTGCAGACATAAACTTTTTCTGTCATGTTCCACCTGCTAGTTTCTCCTCCATCCCTGTGAACGCAGCTCCTGAATGTCACTGCTTTGTTAGAAACACCTTCATTCATAACTTTCCCTTCTCTCTCGCTTTTTAGGAGACAAAGATGGCAGCAAGGTAACGACAGTTGTGGCCACCCCCGGCCAAGGGCCCGACCGGCCGCAGGAAGTCAGCTACACGGACACTAAGGTCATTGGCAACGGCTCCTTTGGCGTCGTCTACCAAGCCAAGCTGTGCGACTCTGGAGAACTGGTGGCCATCAAGAAGGTCCTGCAAGACAAGAGGTTTAAGGTAAAACACTGAGACGCGACGTGGAAATGACAAACGCTTTCCCCCCCTCCTTCACGAATGTGACTGAGCGACTGTGAAAGACGTGAATGAAGTGATCCTCCACACGAGCAGGGAGATCAGAGAAGCTGCGAGGAAATACAAGGAAAACTTGTTTGTGTTTTAGATCCAACACATTCCTGCTTGAGTGAGTGGATTTTCTAGCAGGAAGCGTGTCTCAGCAGTGGGAGGGCCCTTTTTCACAGAAACAAACTCGAAGGCAGTGATACTCAGACATCTGTCAGGTTCGCTCTGTTTGGCACCTTGGAAATGTCATCTTTTCTTTTTTTTTTTCCTGAGTAAAGCTCTGCAGGATTCCTTCCTGTAGGCTTTGAATAGATTTGACTGACGGCTTTTGTTTTTTCGTCGGGGGCTGCAGTGTCTCTGCTCCCTCGGTCGGGCCCCTCAGTCAGTGTGTCTCTGCGGACTCGGATATCATGAGGACAAGGCGTAAATGTGGGTCATTGAGAATTTTTAAACACGTTTGATAATCAACTCCTGCATGTTGATTATGTTAATTTCTTCTGACCTGATTTGTTGCTGCGCTCATGTAAGAAAGTCCTGCTGCTGTTACCTGTCTGACACACATTTAGAAGAACATCCTTTCTCCCACCGCATCATCAGAACATCCTGCTTTTAGCTGAAAGCTCAGTTTCTGAACATATTTATATATTTCACAACATCCTCTAATAAAAGATTCATAAATCAGGCAGAAGTTAAACCTGGGAAAAGTGTGTTTATTATGCATTCAGCCTCTTATTTGCGTGGAACCTTGATCAGTGCGGCATGGCTGTGATGTTATTGTTGCTCAGGTTGCTTTGATATCGGCCTGATATCTGTAGCGTCTGTCCTGTCTCCCTGGACAGTATTTCCGGTGAGAATCAGGTTTTGCCAATTTGCTGGCCACCATGGCCATGAGTTGTTTGGACTGTAGTGGATGAGTGGAAAGTTTTGCTTGGCTCGCCGAAGCCGATGTTTTGTTAGTTTGTTGACTTTGGATAAAACAGAAGCAACAGCAGCAGATTTACACCCTCAGTTATCTCTGCATGGAAACCTGACAGTGGAATTGAATCACATTCATCTACCTTTTGACGAAACAGTTTTTTTATTTATTTTTCAAACTCCTGAGAGCATTTTGAGAGGTCGTCCAGTTCCTCTCCTCCGGGGCCGTATTGGCACCGGGCGTCTCACGCGTCTGTTATCTGCGTTATCTGTACGTCGTCTGTATCGGGTCCACTCCTTGTAAAAGTTCCCTGAAGTTTTTAATTAGAATTTTTCCAAACAATCTGCAGTCTTCCGCTTGTGCACCGTTTCCTTCCACACTTTGCCCCCCTGGCCTACTTTCCACGAGTCCGCTTTGATCTGGCACCCCGTGAACCGCCGAGCTCAGGGTTTGTCCTTGAGGTAGATTTTATCAACAAGAGAATTCTGGCAGATTTTCCAATGATTGCAATATTGTGTGCTGAAACTAATCAATAGATTCCTGGTATTTATACTGGTAAATAGGGATATGTTTACCTCTACCGTGAAATATACTAATTTTCTAAGATTCTTTTTGTTTTTTTGTCATCTGTAAGTACAGATATTTCAACACGAAAGCCTGTAATATACATAGTTATCATTTCGTGGATTAACTGCCAAAATAAATTAGCTGTGATAATCAAGAGAGACACAAGAGAAAGGAATGAAGCTACAAACCTGCTGTATACTTGAGAAGTCCTTCTCTACTTTGTGATGATAGGCGGCTTATGATAGTTTGACAACCGGCACGCTGCAGAAGTCTAATATTGACACTTCTCTAAAATCCCATCGGTATCAGTTCAACCCAAATTGCTTCATTTGTTCCAGAAGGGATGATTCGAGGAAGGCTTGTGTACAAAACAGAAATTAAAAAAAAAAAAAACCACTGGTGTGTTAATGGTGTGTATTCATCCGGTACTGCTGTTGCAAACTAACTTGGCCTGTAGTTTCTGAGGTTGACGCCGTGTTTTTCTACATTTGACCCACTTAAGTCGCAAAATAATTCATTTAGTCAATCTTGAAATTTACCCTGAGCTAAATCTTTCACAGGGTTTGGATGAATTAGATACATTAGACATGGTTATTCCCCTCTTTTTTTTTTTTTTTCTGTGCTCATTATTTTATGTCGAGTTCGGTTTTCTCAGGAGAGTCGGGGCGTTTCAGCAGGAGAGGCTCCTCGCTGTTATCTCTCCGACTCCCGACCTGCAGCTGCTTTTCCCATGAGAGCCGCTGAAGTTCAGTCTGATCTGTTTGCCCGAAGCTTTTTCAACAAACTGGTTCAGTGAAACAGAATATTCTCCTTTTTTGAGGCGGGAGACGCTCTTTCAGCGTGTGTTGATCTGCCGCTTTCAGAAACTAAGATAAATGACGTCCCTTAATGGTGTGTGGTGCGGTGTCGGGGGGGGGGGGTCGACCATCTGCCGGAGCATTCACGGTGCTTGTTCGGGACGTGCACGCTTTCTCTTTGTGACTCCGGCCACGATGGAGTCGCACTCTGCTCTTTCTGTTGCTTTGTGGCGAGCGAGGTGGGAGCAGGGTGTTTCGGGCCTCGGTGGTCGGGCCGAAGCTCACGCTTTAATTTGCTCTTCGGTTTCCTGTGTTAAAGCGGCGCCTCTGTCTGAGGCTGCGGTCTTCCTCTCTCGGCCTGTTGTTTCCTGCCGCTGCGTCGAGCCACTCAGCCAGTCGCTCCTTGTGAGCAGCTTGTTAGGGAAAGACGAGGCAAATGAGCGCTAAGACTCTTCACATGATCCTCCAGCACGCGCCGGCGAGTGTGCGCGCCCCGCCGCACACAAACGCACACCCAAACACCTGCGTTCTATTTTCTCCTCATTCCCTCTCCTCTTCAAAAAGACTTTTTTTTTCCCCCCCTCGAGTCTGATTTTGGCGTTAATTTCCGAAGCGATCCTTGGTCGACTGAAACTTGGTTTTCCTCCCTGCCACACCAGCGCGAGTCAGCCGAGGTAATCACGTGAATGGACTCTGTGTTCGGCTGCAGCTGATGCTGTGGGCTTTCAGTTTACGCACTGCATGATGGGATAGATCCCGCTCCCTTCCTATCTCAGGGATCACATATCAAGCTACTGGAAAGTGGGAAATGGACGCTTACTTTAGTGTCGTCATTCACTCTCATACATAGAGAGCAAGAGAACGTCCACCTGACCAGACAGTGGACTTGACGCTCTTTCCTTGAAAGACGTCGTCTTTAAACGGTTTTCTTAATCTACGTAATTTGTATATTAAAGCCAATCCTTGGTCTCCAAAGGCTTCATGGCAGGGATCTGGCTGGTCTGCTTAAAATCAAATAAAGTAAAAACGTCAATAACAGATTATTTCAATTGCAAATATGTAATATTTTCAGCAGATGTTCTGAAATTCTGATGATGAATAAAGAGATCTGAGGCGGAAAACTGAAGAATACCGTGAAGCGGACTGAATCCGGCCTGCAGATACTTGATAGAACTTTGTGTTCTTGGAGAGTTTTATTTTTTTTCATCAGACGGTCTGTTCAGACGGGTCTAGACAAATTTTAAGTAATTTGAAATGTTCGTTACATGCAGATCATTTTCCTGTCAGGGCAGCGATTTAATCCTCAAGAACTCCGAAGTGAAGAAAGAGTCATTTTGAGAAAAGGTTAAAGGATTCCTGCTCACGAAAATGACTGATATGTCTGTTATTCATAATTTTTCTGACTTTTTGAAGGATTTTTTTTTTTTTTCCTTTACTTGTATTGTTTCCTGACAGTAAGTAGGTTATCCTCCGTGACGGCCAAGTCACGACTGCATTTAAAATGTAAAAATTCTGGCTGAAAAATTAGCGAGTGGTGGATTTTTTTTGGCAAGTTGAAACACAGGACTCTCCGCCGATTTGTCTTGTTCAAGCTTTAAAAGCCGCTCGCTCACATCCAGTGTCGTTTCTAAGCTTTTATCTACAGCGAGCAGCGAAGCAGCTTGTGTCTGCGCTCGTAATCTTTTTGTAAACTGGCTGTGGTTTTGTCTGGCCGTGTGTGAGAACAGCGTGAGAGGCTCAGGTGGAGCATGGCGAGAATTGGGTTTTTTTCTCTTTCACCGTCTTCTTTGCGCTTTGCATTGTGTGTGTGTGTGTGTGTGTGTGTGTGTATGTGTGTATGTGTGTGTGTGTGTGTGTGTGTGTGTGTGTGTGTGCTGGCTGCCCTGCTGACACACTGGCGGATGACGGGTCAGCAGGACGGACTGCAGCATGACTGGAGCCGGGCAGGGCTTTTACTCAACAGCCCGTCTGCTCCTCCTCCATATGGTACCATCCCTCACGTAACAACACACACACACACACACACACACACACACACACACACACACACACACACACACACACACACACACACACACACACCATCACAACCACTCCAGTGCGGGAGGATGAGGGCGTTGGCTGCAGTGCGCGATGGCTCGACGGCTGGTCTCCGTCCCACACACACACACACACACAATGACGTCACTTTATGATGTGTGTGTCGATCCCAAAGGAGGAGAGAGCAGGGGGACGACTGTGGGAACCTCGAATGGAGGGGGGGGGTTTGTCTACTCAGCTCCTAATATACTGTCTTATACTGAAGTCTTGTATCGTGGGCTGATTTCTTTCTCTTTGCTGAAAGAAAAATGACTAACGGGTGTAAATCCTCAAGAAATGAAGTACGGCGGCGTATCTCCCTCCACCAGCCAGCACTGACCTGACCCACAATACACAGGGTTTCATTAGTCACCCATTCAGACGATCAGCATCGCTTTCTCTCTTTCATATCATGAGCCTGAAGAGGTGCCAGAAATTTATCTCGCAGGTTAATCGGGATTCACGTTTGAACCATATAGTGATTGTTTCTCTGGCTTCTGGTCGTCACATTTGAATTTTTTGCTTTTTCATTTGTTGTTAACAGTCAGGCCCCCAGCTAATGATCATTTCTCAATTAAGCCTCAGTTTCTGTGTAATGTGATAGTAAATTATAGAAATACTCATCACATTTCTCCACATTTTCAATGACAATCTACAGATAATCACTTTATTTCTGCACAAAGCAAGATGAACATAACATTTCCACAATCCAGAGGCTGGACAAATATTTCTATTGTAGTTTTTTTCTTGTTTTTTTACTTGAAAATCATTCAAACAGAATAGTTGGGCAGTTACATCGAAATAATAACAAACCAGCCGTCCACCCATTTCCTTTACTCACCAGAGACCGTTCAGCTTAAAGCAGAGAACAGACAGCGGCTCAAAACTGTCTCACACCCACACATACTTCAACGCTCACAGCAAATGTCAGAGTCAACCGAGAATCCAGTAGAGAAAGCCAGACGGGCCGGGGGAGAACATGCAAACCCCCAAACACGTCAGCCTCACCACGACAGTGACGCACTGTCTAAACCTGGTCATCAGCGAAGTGTCACTGCGCTGGAACCACGTTGTTTTCCATAACTTGGATTTTACATTTTGTTTCCTTATTAAAAAATGTTGTAAATCTTCCACATCCAAGTGCGAGCTATGAGGTAGTTTCAGTTTCCTGCAGGTTAACAGTTTGACCCTAAGTTAAATGAAGCGGTGTAGATAATGGATAGGTTTTTTTTTTCTTTTGGTCATCCGTAAAGCCAACTAGATCAGTGCTGTCTTAATTAAGTCATTTTAATTACTTTTTCATCTGAAACATATATCTGAGTTCCCTCGGTAGGAGTTTGATACTTTTGGACGTATTTGTCTGTTTTCACGGCATCATTTTACTTTGGATTGAAATTTTTATGTTATTATAAGAAATCATCAAACCATCAAGTAAAACGGATCATTTCAGTTTGTGATATTCTGCTTGGATGTGGTATTCTGCAGAGGGTCTATTTATAAAAAGTGTCTTTATGTAAATTGAAGAATTTGGCTGAAGTGAAACACGCTTGAACAAATTCAGAGTATTGTCATGCATGTCACTGCACTCAGACTATTTAAATGGAACAATTACTGAAAACTCAGGTCAGATTTTAATGTATTGACTCCACTGCTTTGCCACAGATGGATTTTTACTGTTTGTTATCTTCGCACAGTCGATAATGATAAAGGAGGGAGGAAATTAAAGCTGCTGAAGCTTTATGAAATGCTTGACTTCCTGCCCACTCATGAGAAGTTCTGTGCGCTCGGCCATTTTCCACACCGACTCTCTCTGTATGAACATAGACGGCTGTTTGGGCTCAGTTCTGACATCTCGTTGTGGAAGCCTTATTGTAAAAGACCTGTTGTTCATCGCACTGCCTGCACCGATGAAAATGCTTTCTCACACACTCTGTTTCCTTTCTCAGAATATTTGCTGTTGTGCATTTATTCAATACACAGTTGTCTTGTTTGTTTGGAAGCCTAAATGTTGCCTTTCAGGTTGGAAACCTGCCAAGTTCTTGCGACTGGACATCCTGAAACGTGTGTAAACCATACGTCTGTAACATGTTTCTTCTCTTGCTTTGTTTCTGTGCAGAACCGTGAGCTGCAGATCATGAGGAAGTTGGACCACTGCAACATAGTCCGCCTGCGCTACTTCTTCTACTCCAGCGGAGACAAGGTCAGTCAGCTGACTGTGTTTCCTGCTTTTTTTATCTGTCTGCAATAATTATCCATAATTACACTTCTGTTACAGCTTTGTGGAGAAGTCATTCACTAAAAAAAGTGCTAAACGGCCACTCAAAGCTAAGATTAGAAGAGAAGGTTATATTAAAAGTGTTTATTTAAGGGGCAACATGATCACCGAGCCGTTCCCGTCCCCCACATGGTCCACTCCTGCTTTGAGTGACAGACTTCTGGCTCGGTTCCCACCGGCGAGACTTCTTGCTGCCTGCGGCGCCTCTGCTCTCTTTACCGTGGTTTTTGCATCTCTTCTCTGTCTCGGTAGGATAAAGACACAATAATACAACCTGTGGAACGTCATCAGAGCTGGAACAACCAAGAAAGAGACGTGCTGCGGCTGAACCATGATTGTTTTAAGAATCGGCAAAGAAAGACAAGAATCTCTTCATTCATATAACAGAATCACTCTCTTAAAACGCGTTTCGCTGTCAGTCACATTCTCACACCGGTAATCATGGCTGCCATGCGAGGTGCTCAACAGGCGTTGATAGATCAATTTGAGGTTCACTGTCTTGCTCAGGGACACTTCAGCACTTGGATAAGTTGAGATGGGAGATCAAACCACTGCTTCTAGTCATATTATTTCATCTTCAAGGAACAAATTGCCCCAAACTCTGTATGTTTAAATGTCTGAGTCGCCATTAAAATAGGTCAGTTTCCTCACAATCAGCCTTTCAGTGCCTTTGAAAATCATTATTTTCCTTTTGTAGTGTCTACATGTCTGTGTTTTTAAACCTTTTAGCCACGTGTGTCTTCCCTCTGCATCATCTGCCATCATGGCCCCGTGTCCCGTTTGACTGGAGTCAGTTCAGGAGTAAATACAGTGAACCTCGACAGAGGCGGGGTCGTCCCCGCCTCTGCCTCGCCGTCTGTCTCTGTCAAACACGGGAGCTTCCCCGCAGCCTGCACGGCCGGGCGATGTCATCCAGCCAGCTGATGAACGGGAAAAGGTCTGTGTGTCAAATATAGACACACATGGTCTTGGCACACACGCCGCTGGGACTATACCCATGACACCGCGGCGAGAAACGCCTTCCTCCTGCATGCTGACTGAGGCCAAAGGAACGCTGTTGAGGACTGTAGGGGGCGGAGCCAATGTGAGAATGGGTGTGAGGGGAGTTAGGAGGGGTCTAGAGAGGGTGTCGGTTAATAATAGTCTGAGGAGCGCCGTCCCCTCCACGCCGTTGGCTCCGCCCCGCTCCCACCCCCTCGCCTCTTGCCATGTGCCTGCTGACCTCTGGGAATCTCTGCTGGTTCTGGGTACGGTGACTCTCTGGTGGCGGTGCCTGCCGCAGGACGGGCCCTGCAGCCCCTCAACGTGACTTTTGCAATAGCAGCGTTTTGTTATTGTAATGTGCGCGTCCGCGGCGCTGTTCACCTTTGCTCCTGTTTTAAACACCCCCCCCCCCTTCCGATGTTGTGTTTCCTTTCATGTATCCATTTCCTCCCCCCCTTTCTCCCCCCCGCACCGCATCGTTCTGCTAATTATGGGGACTGGCACCATGTTGTTGGTATGGCCGTTTACCACCCGTAGAGCCCAGAGGCAGCGCCAGTGAAGTAGGCGATTGTTAATGTCAGAGGTTAGTGGTTGAAGGGAGACAGGCTGATAAATGACCGACCTGCAAACAAGTGGAAAAGACTCAGACAGAAAGGAATCGGCCGGTTCTCGCCCTCAAGTGCAGGCTCTCCCTGCCGTGGAGTCTCGCTGCCGTAGCCGTCAGCGTGTCCACAGGTAGCCTTATGTAAGCGCCGGCGTGCGGCGTGCCTGACGCACACGGTGTGCTCTTGCTTTTACCCTTTAACCACTTGTATAACGCCGTGTTTAAACAGAAGGCCGCCGGTTCAAACAGCGTAGGCAGGTAAGCAAATAGCCGCCTGACTTGAACCACTTCAGAGCGCGGAGTTGCAGTAAGAGCCGCACGTAAGACTTTTGGCTGATACGTTTACCCTCCAGAGAGAGTGAGAGTCTTCATTTAATTCACTCAGGTCAAAACACCACTAAGTTGAATGGAATATTTATGTACAGACAAAAATTTAAAGTTTTAAAGTATCACAAGGACGTCAGGGTTTTGAACATAAACATCCTGTCTGCAGCATACAGAGATAAGAAATTGGCAAGTGTACGGCTGTGGAAAAAGATAAATCCATCGGAAAGTAGAAGAGGGAATCCCAAAAGATACATAGAATATGGCTTCACAGAAGCAATGGAATGCTGTTTGAATGCAAAGATGTAAGACCAAAGATGAAGGGCAGAGCCATCAGGTGAAGTCACTTCTGTTTAATATTCCTGTATTAAGATTGAATCTTCTAGAAGGTTTTAATCATCTGCCGTTTCATGTATTTTGTAGGGTAATTATCTACTGGCCCTGTCAGGAAGTCTTCAAGTCTTTAACACCCTGTAGGTCCAAACAAACTGACACAGATCCACAGAACACAAGCACAAGTATTGTCATGTTTAAACCACAACTTGAACATGTGAGGCTACTACCAGTCGGAAGATTCCCGCCACGGGCGTCAGAACCGCTCGGTCACGCAAGACTCTGTTCATTCAGGGCCTGATGAAAGAGACCATTGTGAGCAGAGTCCTTCACTGAGGCGAGAAGTGCATATTGTTATTGAGAAAATGCCAGGAGTAACAACTTTTGACTTGAAGTAGAGACGGGAGGCAAGTTTTAAGGAGTAAAGCTGTTGTCCAGATATCTGTGAACACGACCAGGAAATTAAATTGCGTACAACTAAACAAAGCTCAGTCAACCTGCAACATTCTCTCTCTGGACGCTTTCTGGCCTGGTGGGAAATCTGTCGAGGCAGAGACAGGAACTGCTGTGTTTTAAAGAAACGTATGTACTGAGGGTAAAAATAACTGAGTCTGGGTGGCGCTCTGCTTGTTGCACTTTCTCTGAAGAGCACTCCAGGATGAGTGGGATGTATACACCATCCAGAGAGAGGAGAGGAGGAATAAACGTAGCCGGAGCTCGTTTAGCCCTCGGGCCTGGCGGCGGGCATCCCGGCGTCGCTTACCGTTCGCCGGAGCCACTCCACGGCTTTTGCAGTTGAAGCGCTCATACAGCAAATTCACGCAAACACACCGTGCGTGTTGATCTGCAGACTGCGGGCGAACAGGACGGCCTCCGGCGCCGAAGGCCGAGGTCGCCTCCGCAGCTTTCACAAAGGAACATGGAGAGGAGTGAATCGTGGGAGTTAATGACAGCGCCGGACATGCTGTGCCGTGAGGCCGTGTCCCCTGCACGTATGAAAAGACTGATTCTTCAGTGGCGTTCGCTGCTGTGTGTGCGCCGTCATCAGTGTGTGTCGGTTCATTCAGCATGCGCCCCTCAAGCTCCTTCTGTCCTCGTCTGTTTTTCTCGGTTTCATGTTTTCAGCGTTACATTTCGTGCCGCGCTGATTCTGTCACGTCTGCCCCGAGGTATACCCCAGAGAGTCTTGCTGATCGATGGATGAGCCAGTTGTTCAGGCACATCCTTTTTTACTCACCAAATTAGAGGCTGAATTATTTAGCCGGAGCCAATCAGATCTCCGCCTGGCTAACCATCTGGGAACAAGCCAAGGAAGTGGCTTTGTAGTGAGGCAGGAAGTGAGTCATCACTGTTACCGGGCTAAATATAGCCTTGGTGGTGCTAACAGGCGGCAGAACAGGCTCTCGTGCCGTCACAAACGCTACCGAGGGTAGTTTTGCAGCTGAAGGAGCAACACAGAAGCGTGACACATACACACAGTGCTAATGAGTGAAAGTGATGCCAGGAACAGATGAGTGTGTGAAATGAGGCTCTCTGAGACCTCGAGTTGTTTGGGAAATGCTGCTCAACATCACCAGCAGCAGCAGGTTGTGTCCATACGCTTCCACCATGCCCGGTTTTTCACACACTGGCTGTAAATGTGTCTAATCCGCTGTGACGGCGAGCGGTCGGGATAAAGCAGGACACTGAGCCGGCAGGAGCGTCTGGAGCTCGGTTCACTCAGACCTGCAGAGGCCGGCAGCGCAGCCAACTTGAGGCCAAGAGGAGGAAAAACAATGAGATCAAACTACATGAGCTGGAGTCAAAAAACAGAAACTCGCCATTCATTAGTATGATTTGCTCGAACATAATTGCTGTTAGTCTACTTCATAAAAGAAACTAGATTCACGCTAATGACAGGTAGGCTCTTCCTGGGTGACTCATTGTCTTGTTTAACCTTCACATCATTCTTGCAAACTGATTGATCAATCAGAACCAATAATGGGCATTAGCAGGTATTTTCTATGTAACTAAGGACTCATACACAACAAACGACCCTTTGCTCACTAAAAGACTGTCTTCTACCATCATGCGCGACTCTGCTGTCGACACGCAGACTGAACGCCTTCCTCCCACCTCACTACCACCACATTTCCTTTTGTCCTTTCTTCAGCCAAAATGAACAAATATAGGAGCTGAACTTGTTTTCGTCGGGGCGCCATTATGGTTACGTGAGCATGATAAGCCTCTGAATTTATTCTTTTTTTAAATAACGTTATCAATGCGACTTGTAGTGCTGCATGGATTTGCTGATGACTTTGTAGTCTGGTTTGTACTTGGTGAGGCTAAGCTTCATGCAAGTGGCTTCCGTCTGTTAAACGTGATCGTAGGTTGGGCTTGATGTTTTTAAGGTGTGAGAATGGCTGCTCACATGCATACGTAGATCCAAACATGGTCAATACAGCAATACTCACACTCTGCGGTGTGAGGTATGTGACAGGAAGCACGTTCCACGTTTTGATGACCAGCTGGTCTTCGGGTTGAAGTTTTTTCTTTTCTGTCCACATGGGCTTGCTTGCCAACTCCGCTCTCTGTCGTGCGACTCTTTCCAAATCTTCATTCAGTGACTTGAACTTATTGACCCACATGTCTGTTGTTCAGTTTATCCATAGGTAGATTTTTTTTTCTTGAAGGAACTCCATGAAAGATTTGAATAAATCCTCACCTCTTGTGGATCCTTTCATTGGCTTTCTTCATGCGGTGTGTCACCAGCAGCATATCTTGCAATCGCACTGAACTGTGAAAAGTTGACTCACCCAAAGCCAGGGAAAAGAGCGGCGCTGCATTTATGTCCTTCACTTGCGTTTCCTCCACTTGGTTTGCCATCATGATGGTACGATCACGAACAGTTCTTGCCGACAGAGGCGTGTCTTGTGTCCGTTTCATTATCTTGTCTTTGTTCGGAAGATCATCTAAAAGTTGGTTGATCATCCAGCATGAACGTTTTAGCATACTCTATACGTTCCCGGACCCCTGCCATAGATTATAGAATGGAGACAGCTTTATTGGGTAATCTGTAGATATGTTTACTTTTATTTTTTAGTGTTGATGCAAATGGTATTAAAGGTTAGGGTTGGTTAATCATACATACAGCTGTAAGCAAAGCTACTGTTTGATGTGCTCTTGTATTCGGTTGCTAGAAATCAATAATAACAATAAATTCATAGTTAATGAGTTAAGGCAACTTACTGATTAAAATAATCTAACAATGCCCTCCACCAATGCTGGGTTTAGCCTTTAAGCGATAGGTGATTTATTGGTCCCATCGTTGAGTCCTTAACCAGGCCAGAGGGTTTTACTCGGAGCGCTCTGCTCTGCTCTTCCCTCCCACTCGCCATCAGGGACGACAAGGCTAGCTGCGTATGCGTGAATGGGTTTGTGAGTAATCTCCTTTGTGAATTTGTAAGGTGCATTGTTTCTATTTATATTTCTTAACAGTTGCATTTCAGTATGAGCCATCTGTTTTTTTTTTTTTTCTAAGCCCGTAATGATGTATTGGCCTTTAACAATGGCTTCACGGGAAAGAGTAGCCGTGACTTAGTCTGGGCTCCGTCTGCCCAGACGCGGAGGAAAGAGGAAGTGCTGGAATCATTTGGGCGGAGAGCCCTGGGATCCAGCATCCTCTCAGGGTCAGCGCGCTCCACTCAGCCCTCACCCTTCCAGCGCGGGCCTCGTCCAACCAGGAAACGAGGAAATGATATCACTGTCTGCGACGAGCGCTGGAGCTGGAGCCGCGCTGACGCATGGCCGCGTTCTTCCTGACCTCCGGGGAGACACAATGGATTCCCAGTTAGCCCGCGAAGAAAAACACCCGTTACATCAGCTCCAAAATAGCTTCTTTCATCAGAAAAGCTTCTCGAGATGGAGCTCCGAGTCGCAGTGCATGTTTGATTTACGTTTATGTCCCCTTGTTTGACTGTTTTTTCTGCTTCTATCCAACAGAAAGATGAGGTGTATCTGAATCTGGTTCTGGACTACGTTCCTGAGACGGTGTACAGAGTGGCCAGACACTACAGCCGAGCCAGACAGACTCTGCCCATGGTTTATGTCAAGGTGTGTTTGTGTGCAAAGCCATCACTGTCAGAGCTGCTACCTTGATTGAATGAAGGGCTCGTGTTTTGTTGTTTATGAACTCAATCTTGAAGCTCCGCTCTATAGAAATGCTCTAGTTCTACCTCAGATTACCGTCTCTGGAGTTGAAACCTGTGTTTTTCGGGTGTGTTTTCCCCCAGTTGTACATGTACCAGCTGTTCAGGAGCCTGGCTTACATCCATTCGTTTGGTATCTGCCATCGGGACATCAAACCTCAGAACCTGCTACTGGATCCAGAGACAGCTGTACTGAAGCTCTGCGACTTTGGCAGGTGAGAGACTGAGCCCTCCGTTTTTCTCTCTTTTTCCAGGAGTTGATTGGCATCCTGGTAAAATTAGCTTGGTCTTTCAGGGCTAGATTGTCATCTGAACGCTGATGTGGAGGCTTGTGGGAGCAGCTGATTAGCATAGATTATCATAAAGACTGAAGGGGAACGCACTCCAAACTCACTTTTTCTTTTTATTTCACTCTCAGTCGGTTCCCAGAAATGTTATGGAGTCTGTAAACTTAATGGAAACTCTGCTGATCTTATAATCAGCAACTCTCAAGACACGTATGGTCAATTTATTCCTACATAATATTTATGCAGCACCGTTTTGGGTCACTGAGCGGCAGCAGTGAGTCACTTTCTCACTTCCATTCCTTATATTTCCCATTCACATTATTGTCTGAATCGGTTCTTGCTGAATAGATGCAAAATGACTCACAACACCACCTTGTGGCGCAAAGTGATATTACAAGACTAATTTGGCTGTGCTTATCTGCGAAGGCTGGTAAAGTTCTGTTCTTTCTCTTCATTTTATCATTTGTTTTGATTGTCTTTTAATCTTTTTGTTAAAAACATTATGAATTACACCTTCAAAAGCTTTGATCCTTAAGCTGAGCTGGATGCAGTGACGCATTACAGAAACAAACAAAACACAATGTAGTGGTTCGTAAGCGGTAGATAGAAATAAAGCTGGTACATCTCTGCCCTTTAATTTCTTTTCAGTAAAGATGAATTTGTTGTGTGTTCATTTGATGATGGTTTTCTTATGAGACTCAGCAATTTGATGTGTGTAAACGGTGCATTTGATGCTTTTTAAGCACGACTTTGGAGCAGACATGAGTGTGTCGTAGTGTAACCCTTCTCAGAAACATCACGTCTTGTGGACCTGCTGGCAGTAACAGTGGCGTCCTCCTGTTCTGTTTGCAGTGCGAAGCAGCTGGTCCGCGGGGAGCCCAACGTGTCCTACATCTGCTCTCGCTACTATCGAGCCCCCGAGCTCATCTTTGGTGCCACGGACTACACTTCCAGCATAGGTGGGCTCGCCTCACTCTCACAGCGTCCAAGAAATGTGTCAAAGTTTGCTAATTCAAGCATTTTTCTCCACATTTGTATGATAAGATTGGTCGTCTGTTTCATCGATCTGCCTCTTCCCTCAGATGTGTGGTCAGCCGGCTGCGTATTGGCCGAGCTGTTGCTCGGACAACCCATCTTCCCCGGCGACAGCGGAGTGGATCAGTTGGTCGAAATAATCAAAGTAAGGACGGCCCACTCAGCGCCGAGCACACAGCTTCAAGCGTAACACGCCTGTGGTTTTACGACGAGCGAGGAGCGTCTCCCTCACCAGCTCTGCCGTCTCCTCGCAGGTTCTCGGCACCCCGACCCGAGAGCAGATCCGCGAGATGAACCCCAACTACACAGAGTTCAAGTTCCCCCAGATTAAGGCACATCCTTGGACTAAGGTGAGTCAACAGGTACAGGAGCCCTTTTACTTCTCTACAATTCACTGTTGAAGCATCTTGTCATCTGTGTCTCGCTTGCTGCTTCGCCGCCATCCAGCTTGGTCACCTCCATCCAGCAGAGCCATATGTGGAGCTCTGAGTCTGTACAGTCAATGCAGACTCTGCAGTTTATCAGATTCATTTAAGATTGTCAGAGATTGAAGTCAATTCAGTTATATTTACATAGAGCATTGCCACATCTCGGCTCATTCCACTGGACATGAAGACTGCGATGAAGGTTTTTAGGGTCAGACTGTTTAATTAAAGCTGTCTGGTGGCCTACAATACAAAGAGCCAAATTTGACCAGATTACCCAAACCTGCTGCTTTATTTAGCCTGTAATTATTGTGAACGCCACTTCGGCCCGTCAGGCTCTCATCCCTGTGGTGTGCAGCAGAAAACAGGTGGCAGAGCGTGGAGGAACGTCTTATCTCGGCTCATGTCAGCCTTTCACAAGCAGCGCTTCCATTGGGAAGCAGATCCATCCAATCGGCAGGCAGCAGCAGGGCCCTCATGTCCTCCTCTGGGGCGCCTTGCTGTGGCCAAACTCTGCTACTGCATTATTCAGAAGGAGCCACTCATTCATTCATTCATGCACCCTCATGAAAAACACCATTAAAGGATAGATTTTCATCTGCAGCTGCTGAGTAGGCCATGCTCTGTTGTGTGTTTTTTTGTAAGCATGTGTGTTATTGTGTTAACAGCACTTAAATGTTTTCTTCTTCTTCTTTTTTTTTTGTTTTGTTTTATAGCAGCACGCCGGGAGAGACTCTCTGCCGTCACGGCTAACTTTGTCTATGATTGGCGTTCAGGTGTTCCGGCCGCGCACGCCTCCGGAGGCCATTGCTCTGTGTTCCCGCCTGCTGGAGTACACGCCCACAGCCCGCCTCACCCCTCTGGAGGCCTGTGCACACTCCTTCTTTGACGAGCTGCGCGACCCCAATGTCAAACTGCCCAACGGGAGGGAGAAGCCCTCACTCTTTAACTTCACCACACAGGGTACGCAGGCGGAGGGACGCGAGAAACAGTCTCCCATGATGCCGTTAGCGCTGTAGACATTTAAAACAATCCCCAAAACAACCCTTGAGCAGTACATTTAATTTATTTCGATAAAATATGTTTAGATTCTCTACATAGTTGTCCTCTTTTTCCACATTTTCCCTTGAAACACACCTGAAGTGTGAGAGCGATGTGAGGCACGGTCCCTCCAGAACCGGTATCGACCAGATCCTGACTCGAAAGAGTCTCCCGGACCAGTGTGAAAAGAATCAATGAGAGAAGAGGAAACTGACCCCTCCACACGTCATCTTCTTTATCTTCCAGAGTTATCTAGTAATCCCTCTCTGGCCTCCATACTCATCCCTGCTCACGCCCGCAGTCAAGCTGCCGCCTCCACCCCAACCAACGCCTCTGCCACCACAGGTTGGTTCTGCCGTGTTTTATGTGGCCATAAGCTCCACTTTTATCTCTGCTGTGGTTTATATTACTGTTTATCTGTGTAATGGAAAAAAGATATGGAGCGACGTTTCGACTGAATTCACACCTCTGAACGGAAAGATCGTCACTGTGGAGCAGGCAGGTTGTAGTTTTTCCTGAGCTGAGCTCCTCCTGGTCTTCTTCCCAGATGGCAGCAGCACAGAGCGAGGCCCCAGCACCACCACCGCCTCTGCCTCGGCCTCCAACTCCACCTCCTGAGCCCAACGGACGCCCCGCCCCGCCCCGCCTCCGCCCCAGCCCGCCGCCTGCCCTCTCCGTCGCCCCGGCCAGGGGGTGAGCGCCGCTCCGCCCCGCTCGCCTCCCCGACGGCAGCGGAGTGACGCCGATGCAGTCTGGGTTCAGCAGCCAGCCGACATCCCCCGCCTCCCCTCCCCTCCCCTCCCCCGCCAGGCCCCGCCCCCTCCTCTCAGCTGTCTGAACTCTCCTCCATCCTCCGTCAAAGACGTCTCTCCGTGCACTTTCCACGGGGACGTGACGCCGCGGGCCTGAGGTGTCTCCGACTGTACTATTGATCAAAGTACACTGTACATGTTCACAATGCTAGCCTGCTAATGTTTGTAAGAGGACAATCTGTAGACACGTCCTAAAGCTGTTCCTCCTCGGCCCTCCCCCCAATCTGGCCTCTCCCATCTGTCCCCCCACATTGTCCCATTTTTCTGCATCCTCATTCTTTGACCTCTGACCCCCGGTGACCCCGTGCCAATCCCCCCCCCCCCCCCTCGTCCCCTTCGGTTCCTTCTGTAGTGCATGGCCTGAGTATGGTAGGATCACCTGGAGGGGGGGAGGGGTCGCCACGCCCTCCCACCTCCCACCTCCACTTCCGCAGACAAGGCATGAGGCTCATGCACGCGTATACACACACACACACATGCACACAGACACCCACAGACACACACACACACACACGGATGCATGATGATCCTGGTGTTTGTGGGGAGAAGCAGTCCTTCTCTCTCTTTGCCTGGGGTTGTTTTTAAACGGACGGCGAGCCGCCGCGCTGCGCCTCGTTTTCAATATTTGTTTTGTACTCCTGGGCAGATGTTTGTTGGATTGACATGTGACATGTGTCTGGTCCTGTGTGCTTGTATAATATATACATACCATACAAAACACACACACACACACACACACACACACATACACACAGTTTATATATTAGTTTTCCTTATGTATAAAAAGTATATATAGATATATGTATATTAACTACAATGGTTCAGAAATCATTTATGGGGAGCTCATATCTGGCAGCGCAGCGGCAATATTTGCCGCTGCCCTAAACACAACAGATGTGGAGACGGTGGCGTTTCTTGTTTCTCTGTGTTTTCGTTATGCTGGAGTGTGGTTAGATTCCAGCAGCCGCGTCCTCGTCCCGTATCCAGGATGTGGACGGACGTTCCCCGTCTCTGTCCCGACTGTGTCTGAAACAGCCTCTCTGTGGCAGCGCAGTGCCTCGTCCCCCCCCCCTCCCCTCCTCTATCTCTCTCTCTCTCTCTCTCTGAAGGATTGTCGGTGATTTGTTTTTTTGTTTTGTTTTGTTTTTTTCTCCTCCTCCTCTCGACTCTCTGAGAATCGCGGCGGTTGGTCTCCGGCTCGCCTCTGACTGTGACCGCCGATTCAAGTGTTAGCCCCCCCCCCGTCTCCTCCGCCTGCAGCACATAGAGCCACTCGGTACAGTCTGTCCAATCGTCTTATTTACAGAGAGTACTCACTACAAAAAGACAAGAAAAGAAAAAAAAAAAAAAGAAGGAAAAAAACTGAATTTGTATATACAGTATAAATGCTCCTCACCAAAATTATGACTTGTATGACTTGTATGTTGTTTTTTTTTTATGTTGTTATGTTGATTATATTTTCCATGTTGTGTTCAAGGTATGTATATATGCAGACCCATGTACTGTTTATGAGCAAAAACAAAGATGGGAACGGGTGGGGGAAGAAACGAAAAAGATAAAACAAAAAACAAAAAAAAAACAAAAAAAAGAAGCAAAGTCAGGGCAAAACTGATGTTGTTTATGGATATTGTAGATGACGATGATGACGATGATGATGATGATGATGATGATGATCAGCTTTATCCAGCCATATGTCCAATCTTACCTGTACAGTACAGTAGATGACAGCTGTATTATTGTAACAAGAACTAGTCATGTATAGTGTAACTATAGTTTGGAGTGCCTTTGCTTTCATACACCTCCGCCTTGTTTCCACCGTCACCCGGCCGCCCCGCCCCCTCCCGTCATCAGCCCCACCCCCCCGCCCCCCACCTCCACCCGCTCATGTATTGACTCTCCCTTTGGTGCTGTTGAATGTCCTGCTATCCTGCTACATGCTCACACACACACACACACACACACACACACACACGCTCACTCTTCCACTTGGTTTCCTCCAATCTGTGCATCGTTCCCCGTTCTTCATCATTGCACACTTCGATGTGATTTACAGACGTTGCTAATCATAAGGATGGGATCTTCCTTAGCTGCAAATACAGTAGACGAGTCTTTATTTTAATAAATGTTCTAACTATATCTATTATACACATACAGGGCTGTGAAAAAATGTTTTTGTTCTTGCATATTTCCTCCGTTTTAATCCTAAAGATCATCCAACAAGTGTAAGCGTCAGACAGGGTTGACCCAAGTAAACACCAGTTGCATTTTGAGACGGGAGAAAATACTTTTTCACAGCACTGTATTTATATATATGTATACATATAGATATATATGTATACTCACTCGGACGCCCTGGCGTGGACTCCGGGGTATGAAGTGAGGGGGTGGGCTCAGCAGGAGCTTCATCGAGGCCTCATGTACTGTGTGTGTACGATACGGTGAAGTGTGTGTATCGCTCAGTGTTGGTTCCGTTACCAAAGCCAAACTCACGATGTTCGTTGTGAAGAGCCATCCTCTGAGGCAATAACTCTCTCTCTCTCTCTCTCTCTCTCGCTCTCTCTCGCTCTCTCTGTCCCTCCTCTGTCCTCTTGCTTGTTTCTCCTCCCCCGGCGCCGGGAGGGAGGAATTCAGTAGCACCTGAAGGGGGGCGGAGTCACGTAGCCTTTCTCTTCCCGTCTCCCGCTTGCTGTAATTTTGCATTCATGAACGTGTCGCTGTCCCCTCCGGCCGAAGGTTCCACCACTTCACCCTGTACCCCCGACTCCAGCTCAGTAAAAACACCACGACGGTTACCAAAAAAAAAAAAAAGAAAAAAAGAAAAAACAAATATATATGCTAGTATTTCAGAATATACTAGTATATATAAGTGTGAAATAAGCCAAGTGGGGTTGAAGAAAAGAAAAATCTATAAAACATCCTGTATAACAGTACTACTACTTGAATGCCTCTGTTTGTGACTGAGATTTTTATTTCATTTGTTTTTCTTTTGTTTTGTTTTTTTGTTCTGTTTCTTTTTGTTCTTTTTTTTTTTTTTTTCTTTTGTTCTGTGAAGGTATGCTCAATGTGCGCCTTTGTAAATATTCCCTCTGCGTGCTCCGAGGAATAGTTCCCTGGTACTGTAATTTGCATTAAATAAAGAGTAGGATAGCCTGGAAATGATCAAGAAATGTGTCCGTTTTGCTCGTCCTTGGGTGTATTTGCTTCTTAAAATCAGTTCGTTAACAGTATTCTGAGTCCTTCCAGCTGCTGAGAGAAGAAGTTCTGATATATTTGATGGTTTTAGGGAAGCTGATCCACCACATATAGAAAACCACGTCTACATTTCCCACTTAAATAACCACATCCAACCAGTCAGTATAATAAACATTACGCTTGAAATCTTTATTAAGAAATATTCTATACCAGTTTTTTGACTTTATTTTGCTTTTTTTTTTTAGGTAATCACTATTTGCACAGGCCTCAGGTGATCCTGGTTATAAACATGGCCACAGGGTGGCGCTGTTGGTCTACTTTAAAGGAGCGTCTTAGTTTCATTTAGTTAAAAACACCTTTTATTAATTGTTTTTTAGAACAGCATCAGAACACACAACGAAAAAACTAATCTTGGGTAACAAATATAAATTACTTCAACCCTCAGTGACAGAAACAGCACGTCTGCCTGTTCAGCAAAACTGGAAATACCCCACAGAGCAGCTTCCTGTCCTCCTTCCGTCCATTCTATCCGTCCTTGCTGACCACCTCCATGATGAGGGGGGAGATGGTGTCGGGCTGCAGGTCCTTGATCTGCAGGATCTGCTTGCTGTACTCCTCCGTCATGGTCCTCATCTCGGTGAAGCAGGCGATCACTTTGGGGAACAGTAAACTGAAACACAGCGGCGAACCGGCAGGGATGTGAGGGTCTCTGAGGGGTTTTTTTGTTTAGGTTCTCTGAACGACATTGACGTTTTCACTCACTGCTTCTCGGGGTCGGTTCTCTTGCAGTCGATCCAGGTCTTCAGCGTGAGCGCCAGGCTCTCCTGGATCCGGTCCACCACGCTGTGCTGAAGAACCCCGGGGCGATCTGAGGAGCCACAGTGAAATGGAGGATATTTAGAGGTTGTACGTTTACTGGGTTTATGAGTGATTTGTTTGGAATGGCTGTTTTCACCTGGAGAGAAGAGCGACATGGCCTGGATGAGAACGTATTCCTCCTCCTGCAGGTCCAGTTTCCGCAGCGTTTGGTGTAATTTCAGCAGAGGCTCCAGAAGGAGAGGCTGGAAACCCGCTGAAATGCAACACGTTTCAACCTGCTCAGTGATTTGACAGGACTGTGTCTGTCATCTCTTCAGCTTTTTGAGCCATAAAATGGTCAGTTATTCTCCTGAGAGGGTTTATGAGCATGATCTGAGGTTTTCTTGGCAGGCTGTCTGCAAGCCGGAGGTTACAGGAGACAGGTTATGTGAACTCTGATGACCCTGATTGATCTTTGAACAGACAAAGACCAGCTGAACAGCATTCTGGTGTCTTCCCTCAGGAGTCACATGGCGGCTCTGATAAGAGGTGAACCAGGGTTCACGGATGTTAGAAGTGTGGGAATCTCGTCTGAAAATGCCAAACAGTCCTTCTCTGTTGTTGCCATAGACTCGTGTTTCTAGACTGACCTGCCGGCAGTCCCTGATCTCTACACCTGTGAACCTGACTGGGGTCAGGTCGGCCCTCGCTGTTCGAGTCTCGTAGATAAAACGTGTCTGAGTGGAGTTTACACACCCGAAGCATGTCAGGCACGCTGGCTCTGATGCATCTGAAAATCACAGCATCTTGACATGGACGGCTTTGTTTACTGAATTCTTCAGACAGGACGTCCTGCTTCGCTTCGGATTTTTTTTTTTTTTTTTTTTTTTAAGATGAAGATCAGATCATATTTCCGTGTAATAATCCAAAAAGCTCTGCAGAGATCAAATAGCAGCTCTGACTCCACCTCTGTGTTGAACTGCGAATGAAGTTTATGATGAATGTTTGGATTTTTGTGTTTGAGGAGCTCCCACAGAGAAACCCCGGTTTCAGAACACTCGTCAGTCACATCTCAGAAGTTTGTAGAAATACTTGAATATTTGCACCGGCTGGTAAACCTGCAGCTTTACAACTCTGATGTGTTTGTGTGATTCTTCTCACCTCGTACTGCGTCGCCAAGGCAGTATGTCAAACTTCCGCATTTCCAGTTGTTTGCCTTGGAGTTGAAAACCATGTTAAAGCGGATCTGCATGATTTCAAAGGTGGCTCCCTTCAGCAGTGTGATCTGGTCTCCCATGCTTAACGACCTGCGAGAGAGGAGCCTGACGTGAGACCCACCAAAGTCTGGCAAGCCAAATGGACGATCGACACACAATTCACATATTTACCGGAAAGCCTGGAAGCTTTTAGAGAACCTGATGATGTCCTGGATCATGTATGTCGTGAGGTCAAAGGGCTCAATGACCGATTTGATGATCTGATGCGTGTTTCTGTCTAAAGACTGAAGAAACAAGAAGTGAGACGAGTCAAGGCACCGGGGAGGGTGAACACGCCGTCGTGTGTGTGATCAGTCTCACACCCTGAAGCCCCTGAAGTGGGAGAACGTGGGGTCAAAGGTGCTGCGGTGGCCGAGCAGCAGCTCCTGGATCATTTCCTCCTGCCGGGGCGAGAGCTGCGAGGCTGCGGCGCGCATCTTCTTTTCCTGGATCCGGATCCTCCGCTCCAGGATCTGCTCCTCTGACATGACCACTGCGCACACACACACACACACACACACACACACACACACACACACACACGTGCACAGTTTAGTTTAGACAGCCACAGTGCTTGTCACTGCTGCATCTGGATGAGCCTTACTCTCTCCACGCATGCCGATGGCCTGGCATTTACGGAAGCGGCACGCCTGACACGACCGGCGGCTTTTCTTTGTGATGGTGCAGTTATTGAGGAGCGGACAGTGGAGCTGAGTGGACCGCTTAACGACACGCCTGAAGAAAACACAGAACAAACAGAGGTCAAACTGCTAGACGGACGACCGTTAAATATATCATACTGATCACATTTTTTAATGACTCATACCTACACACACTAACTTGCATCATATTACTTTAATTTAATTGCGAAGCACATATCAGAACAGAAAGTAGGTGATCTGTGTCTAGATGGTCACTGTTGCATTCAGCAAATCATAAGGAGGTGTTTGAACATCAACAGCCAGTTAAATGACTCTTCTGTAGACTGAAGCTCTAAAGAGAAAAACAGCAGATCAGGCTCTCAGAGTTGATCTATCTTCATCGTGTTCTGTGGTTCTGTGTGTGATTCAGAGTTCTGCTCTCAGACGTATCAGACTTTCAGCGCCTCACCTGAAGAAGCTCTTGCAGCCTTCACAGGTCAGAGCGTTGAAGTGGTATCCCCGGGCCAGATCCCCACACACCCCGCAGGCTTTAGGCTCCCCGTCGTCCGTGACCTTTGCCCCCTCGTCAGCATCCTCCTCGTTTTGCAGCGTGATCCACTGATAGAGGAAATCCTCTCCAGTGTCCTGATTGTTCATGGCTACCTGGAGATGATACTAATAATGACATTAACGATTGTAATTGATTGGAATTATTGTAGTTTTCTGTAGAATAAAAGTACAACAGTCAGATGTTTTGTTGGTACAGATGAGACACATTCAGCAGTTTTCCTCTAAAGTCCAAAGAAAAACCCCAAACACATTCATCAAAACACCTACTTTCAGTACGTCTCTAGTTCTTGGTTAAAGGTTGAGCCTCAACCCGGCAGAAGATCATTAGATTTCCCCTCACGGCCTGATTCCAGATGTCCAAACAGCTGTGCAAATAAATCCCGGTGAGCCGCCGACAGGTGAGAGAGCAGCAGAGAGCAGGTGCTGCAGCAGCTGGTGTGTTGGTTTATGTTTTATATCAGGGAGGAGGCTGCATGTTGCTCACCTGTGGGTCTGTGAAAGTAAAGAGTTCAACTCCGCCCTCGTTGATAAGATAGAAATCTCTCTTGGCACATTTGGAAAGAACGAGGCAGATAACAACCCTGACTATAGCGGCTCTGAGACGTCAGCATGAGGGTCAAGTCGGTGCAGATGACCTTTAGTAGCAGCGACGCGTGAAAGAGAGACTGCTGAGGAGGTTTTCTCACCCAAATACAACGTGATTCACCTGAACAGCAGATAAACTCCTGAGGATCTTAGCTATAATTTTCGGTTTCTATGGAAAATGAGAATGTTTAAACAACTCCAGAAAATGTGCCTTTCTTTCATTCAGTCATTCACTGTAATGCTGTAGAGCTTGCTTTACAGTTGAATCAAAGGTGCTATTGATTAGACATATATCAGGCAGCACAAATAAAAAAAAGCTGCATTTTTATGTTGTATTGATTTCTAAATAAGCTTTTGAAAAAGAAGTGGTTTCTTTACATTCAAACATGTAATTCAACAGATTAAAAATTATGACAAGGTTTTTTTTTTTTTTTTAAATTATGGCTCAAGCTTATGATTTTCTTGAAGTTTTTAGAAAATGTTGTGAAAGGCCAACATTAACTTTTAATTATCCTGAAATGGCTAAACTAAGAAAAAAACAACAACAACAACAACAAAAGACCAGAAATTCTTTTATTCACCAAACACAAAATGCCCAAGTGCACGCAGCAGTTAACATGCAATCATGCAATTGTTCAGATGTAACGTAACCATCAACATTGTGTCTTTGGTAAAACATTGCATGACACTGAATTCTTTTTTTGTTGTTAAACTTTTGTTTTTAAGCACCTTGCTACGGTTTTGTACTTCATTTATGGTAATTTTTCATTCTGAAGTTTCCAGTTCTTCACAAAGACCAGAATATAAAGTGTTTAAGGTGAACAATAGTCTCTAGTTTCTTACAGGGGAAGTAAAACATTAATTTCCAATAAGCTTGAATTCTTCTCATTTCTAACTGAAGCGTTACTTTACTCTCCAAACCTCTGAGAGAGATGAGATCTCAAAGCGACCCTGTTCCTTCTGGTTTATTTGGAGTCTTTCTGCCCTCTAGTGATAACATCCAGTTTACCACTTTACAGACATGGACAAGTTTCCTCTTTTTTTGTTTCTGTCATACAGTAAGACAAGATCACATCCAGCTATTTGAATTAGAACCCTTTTCATTAATAAAGACAGAAATGTCAAAGTAATCTTGAATGGAAAAATACTCACTAGAAGGAGGAGATTTATCAAACTGTCAGATCTATAAGTTTAGAGATTTCTGCCAATGTTCAGGTTCCTCAGGAAGTGAGGGGTACTTTATGTGCTGTTGTGTTTCAATTGGTTCTTTTAACAAATTCTTATACTTTTACAAGCGTAACGGGGCAAAGTTAACAACCAACTCCAAAAAATTCCAGACACAACTTTTAAGAATCGTTAATGAGCATGAAGGACACTTGCTTTCCTTGGAAGCCTAAATTCACTCAGTGTTGGTTTGATGCTGCTCGGCTTCCGGCTCTTGTCCTGAGGCTGTCTCAGAGGCTCGCTCAGGCTGCAGAGTCCCGGGCTGGGTCCTGGGGGGCTCTGCCGCCTCCTGGATGAGGCTCTGCGCTGCCTGCAGGTGAGGCCGCTGCTTCTGGAGCACTGCAGCAGGACAGAGTGGAACCACAGGGTGAAGACCAGAGACAGGAAGACCACCTCGCTTTACTGCTCATGCATCACTGTTTCAGAAATCAGGGAATCGCACCTCTATTCCTGACGTTTATCTTCTCGATCTCAGGGATGAGAAAACTGTACATCAGCTCCGACACGATCTCCTCCGACTGCAGATCGCTGCGGCTGGTGAAAGACACAAAACCATCTCAGTGGAGGGAACGACGGAGACACCAGCACAGCAGACATGTTACCGCGTTACCTTTCCTCCATGGCAGAAGCAATGGCGTTGACCTCTTGGATCTTCTTGTGGATCTCCTCTCTGGCCTGCTGGTCGGCTTCCTTGTCAACGGTCGCTAGGATGACGTCTTCCAAATACAGGTCCACGGTGTTCTGGTGCACCTGCACCACCTGTGAGGAGCAGACAAGAGGGGGATCAACTAATATTCACAGCCGTATAGGTCAGATCCATGACCTACGTACGACGTGCGTACTTGTCTGAAAACCTCGTCCTCTTCTCTGCGCCTGCGCTCCTCCGCCTGGCGTCTTCCACTTTCCTCGGCCTCGCGCAGACGGCGCTCTCGCTCAGCCAGCAGCATGAACGCGTGAATCCGGCGCTCCTCCTGGAGACGGATCAGCTCCTTGGACATGGTGTCAAACAGCTGCTCCAGCTCCCTGCCCACCACTCCGGCCTGAGAGGCGTCCGCTTGAGCGATCTGGAGGACAGAGAGAAAAGGCGAGGAGACAGAGATCCGTAAGAAAAAAAAAAGAGCCAGTGTGGCGTGGTGTGTGTGTGTGTGTGTGTGTTTCACCTCACGACTCCGTTTGTCACTCTGTTTTTTTAGGGTCAGCACAAGCTCCTCTTCAGCCCTCTGGAGCTTCTGCTCCTCCTCCTGCAGGGCGTGGACAGACCTCTGCTCCCTGATGAGGTCCATGTGGTTTTCTTTCCCTTTAAACATCTTCATAACGACAGACAGACAGACAGACGTGAAGAGAGAAATCTCTACAGTAATGCAGGTGACCACAGACACCCCCCCCCCACCTTGTACTGGGTGCTTCTTCCTCTCAGTAATTTCTGCAGGTGAATGACGGCGAGCTCCGTCTCCTCGTCGCCCTGCACACAGAAATACACAACTATTAGCACTGTTCCCACCTTTAATAAAGTAAATGTGACAGAAGTGAGAGAAAGGATGTGACCTCTGGCAGGTGCTCCACCTCGGGGGTGGCAGGACGAGGAGGGGGCTTCTCCTTTTTGACCAGGAGACGTAATTGTCTCTCCGCCGGTTTGTTGTTGGGCTCCTCGCTCCAGTCCTGTGGAGTCGTACCGATCAGAATGCTTCATCCAGACCATAGGTTAGATGCTTATTCCTCCTCCTTTACCTTGTATTTCCTCATCAGGTCCATGGAGCTGGTCACGGGGGACTTGCTGACTTTGGGTTTAGGTTTTTTAGTCGTTCCTTGGAGGACTGAAGCTTTTAATCCTGCCTCCACCGCCTGCAGCCCTGTTGTTCACATCAAGCTGGAAATAAACTTCACCGAGACGTGATGGTGTTTGTGCATGCCGGGAAAGAAAACCACACTCTGACCTTCGTACGTGTCCAGGTAGAGGCTTTCAAACTTGCTGGTGTTTTGGCTGCTGGGTACGTCGGTGCGGATCTTTGGGACGTAGGCCGGAGAATCTCTGATCAGTCCGTGAAGGCCAAGCCTCCTCTCTGCATTCTTTCTCCTGGCATCCAACTTCCTCAGTGCTATGAATAATGAAAACGGATTAAAACATCTAACTGATCTAAACATGATAGAAGAAGGAGGTGAGTGTCTTACCTCTCATGTGGTCGTTCTGAACTTTCTGCTGCCTCGCCTCTTTGTCTTTTTGGAGCTTCAGGAACATCTGGATCAGTCGGGACTCTGTGAAGTCGTTCTGAGCCTCGTCTCTCTCTCTCAGCAGCTCCTTCAGCACCTCAAGACGAGCGTCTTGCAGCCTACCAAACAAATTATCACAACATTCTCTACAAACGCTGGTAGTTCGGAGCGAGAACTGGTTTAAAAATGGTTTATCGTTTCCTTTTCAACCATTATTTGTGATTTCAGGAGGCTTGCTTTGGACTGATGTACTACTCACTTCTGGATTTCTCCATCTCTGAAAGCCCACTCCCTGGCCTCCATCTCCTCCATCATTCGCCTTCTCTTGTCTGTCTGGCTCAGGTCATCCAGAGGAGGAAGGCTGGCCTCCCAAACGCGCTTGGCTCGAGCCCTCTCTATCAGCTCTACCTCTGCCAAACCGGCAGGAAGACCATGACCTGGAAACGATCGTTAGAGGTCAGGTGGACTGGAGAGGACTAGATTATACACAGCAGTTTAAAACAGGTGAAGATCTGAAGGACTGACGTACCCCAGGTCAAAGTGGCCAGCTGCAGGAGTTCTGAGGGGCTGGTCCCGGCCGGCACCACGTACTCCGGGCTGTATGGATCCGTCTGTGTTTCGCTCTCCCTGTAGTCTGTTTGGACCCCCACCGTGAAGTGGCTCGGTCGCTCCTCAGCATTTTCTCCACCAGCTATGAAGTCTTCTCTGAGGTGATTCAAAAACCATGTTTTTGCTTCCAAGTAAACAGCTTGTGATAAATTTGCTAAACATTTTGAAGAATCAGGAGGTCTTACTTTGGCAATGCAAAAATCCCATCTGGAAGGAACTGCTGTCCCAGGGGAATCAGAGGGCTGGGACAGCAGAAGGACGATTAAAAATCAAAGATTGTATCAACACAAACATTCATTCTAAAAATGACATTCATGGCAGTGAAAGTTTTCTGGCCAAACAGTAATACAAATATCATTATAGCATTACACTGGACAACTCAAACCGTTTGTAAAATTTCCAGTAGTCCGGTCCAATCACTTGGCAGTCGCTCTTCTTCAGCCTTGGCTGAGCGTTCGGTAAAACCCTGTCCGGAAGACACAGAAACTCACAACCTGGCAACTATGCTGAACACAGGACCATAAATAAACTGACACACAGATTATACTTGGAATATGAAAAAAAATGAGTAAGCTCTGATTGAACACAAGCTGCTGGTGCTGTGGTACCCGGCCAGCTGCTGCAGGGCCTCTTGGCGCTGGTCTTGATGGACTCTCCACTGATGCTCTCTCAAGGCCGGAACCTGGTCTGCACGCTCCAGCTTCATGGTGTAGCGTGGAGTGTCACTAAACATAGATGCAAACTCGGGCACCCTCCTCTGATTGAGGCAAAGACAGGGGGAATTAGAAACTGTATTTCACATTTCAACTTTTAATCCATTCTTAATGTTTGGGGTGACATTAAAAGGTAAATAAATACAAAGTGGATCAGTAAGTTTGTTTTCACCATATTATCTCAGGCACAACTTACGACTCTGTTTTTGGAGGCGTAGGCCTTGACAGTGGCCTTGACATGGTCTTTCTGTGATGACAGGGTGCAGACCGGGTCTGTGGAGGATCACACTTCAGTCAATAGACACCGAACATGTTCAGTGTTGACATTATTTGGGTTCACTCACCATAGAAGTGGTCATAAACACGCTCCTGCTTCGCCACTCTGTTAGCATCACAGTTCCTGGTGATGGTGCGGGTGATGGACGAGCTCATTTTCGCTGTTTCTTGATCACGTAGTAGTCGACGCTTGAGACTGTAACCATGGAGACGGTAAACCGGGAGACCGGAAGTGGGAACGTTCTGCGGTGGTGCGTTCAGGGAGGCCGGGAAGTGTGGGAACTTCCCAGATGAGAGGAAATTGAAGGACAGCAATACTTTATGTTGACATTATGGTTGTAGAGTCAATATTCAATGTGAAAGAAAGAGAAATATTTTAAACACAATCATATGAATGTACGGGTACGACCACAAACAAGATTATCTGAATTGTTTGTATTTTCAGAAGTCGGATAGCTTTTCATTCTCACAATGGTTTTTTCAAATATTAATAAGCTGATTCTGTGCAAACAGTCATGAAAATAAATTTGAATAAAAAAAGGTTAAGGATACTGGAGGATCAAGGCAATTTTTTAAGCTTTGTAATTGAGTTGAAACAAAATCTAATATTCAAAGTTCAGCGAGGGAGTTCAAGATTTGCAAAGCCATATGCACAGCATTTCTGAATATAACTGAAAAAAAAAACACATACACAAATTACAGTATTCCAAAGGACAATTAAGATTACCTAAACTACAACTTAATAAAATTGATATAAATTATTTTAAAAAATACCAATGTCATTAGTAGCAAGATATTTAAAGTTAAACTATTTCAAAATTTTGACCAAATTCAGATTCAGTGGCCACAAGACAACAAATAAATAAACCAAATTCATGAAATACCTCATAAAATCAAAGACAAGCAAATCAAAATAATAAAATGATATTATCCAACTGCAGTAATAGTTTTGCGGCGTTGTGTTCCTTCTCTTTGACTTTTGACAAAAGCTATCATTTCTATAGTGTAGTGTGTGACTGCTGCCGCCAGAGGGCACTGTCGATTTGTTTATGTTCTTCCTGTTCTTTCAAAATGCGAATGGAAGCTCTGATGAATAAATGTTTCAGCTAATGTGATTGCTATTTGGGTCGAAGCTTTGTTCTTATTAAGATATAACAAATGAAAGTTTTGTCATCATAATTCTATCATGTGGTTTTTAACTTTTTTTCTGTGACCATATAGTCACACTCACTGAAGCATCATCCAGTTATCTTCTATCCCTATTTAAAGTGTCATAAATAGGACAGGCCTGATCAGACAGCTGCAGCCTTTAAACTTCCTGAAGTTTCCACAGAATCACAGGAAAATAAAAAAAGGCCTTCACTGAATACCTGATAAAGTACTTTATGGAAGAATTTGAATTCATACTCAGCACTGACTCAACACCTCCACCCACATTTGCTGCTTGATATCTGAATAATCTCTGAAGAAGTATTGATTTTTTTTAAATGAACTGTGTCAAACCGGTGAGCCAGTATTGATTAAAATTCAGATAACCTGTGATTTAATCCATCCTAGATTAAAAGGTTACTCAAGTAACCTTAGATTAAAAGGTTTCTCAAATAACCTTTTAATCTATAGGATGGATTAAATCTGTCACTCTGGGAGTGATCGGAATCCAGGACAAAGACCAGAGAACCGGACTGATGAAGCATGTTGTCTTGTTCGACGTGAGGAGCGAACAGAAATGTTGAATGAGCTGGAGGATCAATGAGCCTTCCAGTGGCAGCAGTAGTGATGTTAGTAGTTGTTGTCGTAGAAGTGGGTCAGCTGGGAGAGCAGGTTAGCAGCAAGTGGGCCGAGGACAGAGCCATGAGGAACTTTTATCTCAAACTTGAATTCACTGACATGAGCAAATAACTGCTTATGATACCACTGAAACAACATCCCTAAAATGAAAGTTCCTCATTAACCCTTTGTGTGAAGGGATATTTCTTTATTCTAAATATGAAAACTCACATCGACTGAATGCTAACACTTCATGCTGAAGAACCGATGAATTCTCATACAGATGTGTTGCTTTATTAACAGTGAATCAGCCTTTCTCACTGTCACGACTTTTAATAATAACACTTACATTTCATTTCCTTTTTTTGTGATGAATCATCCCTTATTTGTCTGTTTTAACCACAGGAGTAACAGATGCCAATAATATCTACATTCTCCTGCTTTGACTTGCATATTATGCCCGTTTTCTAATCTTGAGGAATGCGGACTGTGTTGCCTTGAGCCGTCTTCTCTCATTGTTTCCATTTAGTAACCCGGGATTGATTTGGATGTGGGGAGCAGCAGGGGCTGACATGTACAGCATGTGGGAGACAGATCAGGAATAGCAGATGTTAGAAAGGGACTGACGCTGTGACGGGGCCTTTTTAACAACACGTGAGCAATAATGAACTACATGCAAGCTGAAGGCCAAAGTGACGAGCATCCCAGGAACACAGGCATGAAACGAAAGACATGGAAACACGCTTCCACCCGAATATGCCATTAATCTGTCACAGAATTGTCTGTGTATTAATTAAACCACGGATAAGAGCGCTGCTATCTGAGCCGCATCTCTGCGAAAGGCTGGTGACTGACAGCTGGTGAACTCTGTCCGCCCTGGCGACCGCCGGGCCGCCAGCCAATGGAGACGCAGAAAATGGGTCAGGCCAAACAATAAATATCAGTTCCCCTTTGCTTATCGTTCAGATAGTCAGATGGAGATGAATTTGACCAAAGCCTCTTAGAGCCACTTAGAATGATTATTATAATCAGATTAGGGTGTGTTTGTAAATCAAATCCCTCTCAGTGATTTATTGAGCTGATGAAAACACTGTATCGTCACACTCATTGTGCTGGAAATGGTTCTGTAACAAAGAAATAAGTCAGCGCAACATACACAGATGTACAAAAAGCAGAACAACTGCAAAACGTAAAATAGCTACATCAGTTTTGGTTGAAGATGACATTTAATTTAAAACATAACAAGGTGTTATTCTTTATATTGATCTTTGTTGTATTATGTTTCTTTGTATTAAGGGATCGCTAAATTCAGGGCATTTGTTTTATCAGCTGTAGATGTTTTAGTTAAATACAATCTGATTTCTTTAAAAATAAAGTGCTGGGCGTCAGTTTTTAAATAGTATTTATCAGGAAAATGGACGTTAAAACAGGACTGCATATTGATGCTTTGATATATTAGAAGGTCGACCCATCAGTGAGAAACTCTTTTTCCGTTCAATTATTTGAATTCATAGTTTTATATCTTCTGAAAATTCGAGCTGACAGCAATGAGCAGGCTCAGGGTCTTCCTGTGTGGAGTTTGCATGTTCTACCTGTGAGCAGCAGGTTATGTCTGGCAGTTTGACACTAGGTTGGATGAACAACTCAGCAGAACAGATGGATGAATGTCCAGCTATACTGATGATCAGTTCTTGATCAGGCGGCCAAATCATTTCAGACCTTTGTCCATAGCTTTCAGCAAACTGCAGGTCACATTTAAAATAAAAAAAAATAAAAATAAAGTAAAGTCACATTGATTCCTTCAAAATAAATAAGCTAACTCATAAACTGTGACGTTCTCTTGTTCAGTCTTGGTCTTGCATGTCCGCTGCACAGCATATTTCAGAATTCTGCGTGCTTCAGCAGAGCTGAATCTGAAGAGAGGTGTCCACAGCACAGTGGAGGATTGAGCTTCTGCAGGATCATGAGCAGAGGAAACTGTTTGAACATCTTCCACATGATCCAATCCTTGTTTCACATCTTTACCAGAAACGATTTTAGCTTCCCATCCAAAATGTGACTTTTTGTAACAGTGACGTAATCTGTAGTAGTTTCTGTTGAAGTCAGTCAGAGAACCTTCAGATTTCAGTGATCTACTCTCTGCCTCTTTTTTTCTTTTTAAAATCAAATAATGTTTCACGAAACGAGAGCAGCCCTGTTACTTACATCAGTTCTTATGTAACATGAGGGTTTTTTTTACGAGCCTGGTCTCTTTCCAGGGCGATCGCATTATTAAAACTGCATGTGTGACACACGCAATGCCAGAACTGCAAACCGCTCGGCGTCTCTGAGCGTCAGTCTGTCCACTCATCCATCTTCCTCATCATCAGCAGCTTCGCTCCAGTCACACAGGGTCAGCGGGGCAGGAACTGACATGTTACCACTCCAAAACACACATACACACACACACACACACACACACACACACACACACACACACACACACTCTGTTAAATCTCAGTCCACTTCAAAGTCGCGGGAGACTGAGGAGAATCCTGAGGTGGCTGACAGGAAGTTTAAAACCTGAACCGGTCAGCAGTTTCCTCACAGAGCAAACAGAGAAAGAGACGGTCAGACCTCAAATCATAACCATACATAGTGGGAATTCAGAGGAACTTAACCCAACACACACATCTATATGTTGCAGCAGGTGAAAACCAACACAGGCAAAATGAGAACATGCAAACTCCACAGAGAAAGGACCATTTCTGAAAGGATATTGTGACCACAGAACACATTCTGGAAAATAGACTGATATTGAACATGATGAAGTAATTTGTGATTATATTCCAATAACCTCATATCAATATATTTGTTGTGAATGTGAAGATAAATGTGCTGTTTGTACTAATGTTGCATATATCAGGATCATTGTTTATTCTGAAAACAGTATTTCACACTGATCAGCTCCGTCAGGTCTTCCATTCAATTCAATTCAATTCAATAATTTCCACATTAGTACAAATGAGTCGCTGAAATACTTCCATTAAAAACAACACAGTACTGATGTTCTTGCTCATTTAAATGTCCACATCGATTCTATCTTTATTTCCAGTTTTGTTTGATTTAGATAAGTCATTTTTGCTCGTCTTGTCCTGTGGACATTTCAGTGCCTGAAATGAATTCAACCTAAAATCAAACCGCATTCAAACTTCAGGCTTTATTTGAAATGATAATCTATTATAAAATGCTGACTTTAGTCCAAAGTAAAAGTTTTTGGTCAAGTATTCATGATTGAAAACTTAAAGCATAAAACATAAAAGCTAAAAACAGACACCCGGGTGAGGCATGCAGACGCTGTAGCCTCGGGTGTTGAACGTTTTCAAAGCCAAAAAGCTTTAATCTTCTGCTTTATAGCCTCCACTTTTCTGGCTCAGGATTTCAAAAAGATTGCTGGAACCTGGCTGCAGGCATTTGCTCTCATTCAGACACAAAAACATGAGTGAGGTCTTTGGTGAGTTCAGGCTGAGCGGGGTCGAGGTCGCGGCTCTGCGCGGGCCAGTCAAGTTCATCCACATCAGACTGGAAGAAAGAAAAAACCCATTTCTGAACAGACCTGCCTGTGTGCAGAGACGCAGCGTCACACCGAACCGGGAGAAGGAGAAACCTCAGGCTTTAGCAGCAGAACGGGAATCGCGGTGACGTCAGGACGGCAGAAACTGGCCGCTGAAACAAAACAGTTTAGCTTGAGAATTCTGCAGCGGGTTTTCAGTTTACACGACCTGATTATACGCCGCACATTTCACCGTGGCTGCAGTCTTTGGCGTTCTGGCCTCACAGTGAGACGACCTCCAGGCCCAGCCTGCCGTGTGGCCCAGCTTTTGAATAGAGTTCATGTCCTCTTGCTGCGCACGAATGGATTTCCCTCCAAGTTGAGAAAAGCTCTTTTTTTGAGGTGCTATCCTGTTTATCACCAAGAAGACAGACATTACTGGGGAATCCCAAACTGCTGCAAGTGCCATGTGGGATGTAAAATATATTACTGCTCTCTCTCTCTGGACTCCTCCAAGTCCAAATATCTTCAAAGTAGGGCGTCGAAGAGTCGTCTTTACCGGATTCTTGTGTCACCTGGACTCTAAATCCTCGCGGTCTGAGGTAACGTTTTGAGCCCTCAAACCTCAATAGCTGTAAAAATCAAGCGTTGCACAACAGCTGGAGGCCTCCAGGAGGCTTCCACAAGGTGTGTTATGTCACCCCGGCGCCCGCTCTGAGTCAAGTTCTGGCCTGCAGCCCAAAGTACATTTATATTTTGGCCATATCAAAGAGTGTGTGGAGCCATGCTGAGGACCTGTAAAGAGCCCTGTGATGGAATAAATAAGAAAGCTTATGTAAGGGAGTCGAAGGTCAGGGAAAATAATGGCCACCTGTGGCACACACACACACACACACACACACACCTCAGAATCCAGAGCTCTCAAGCTGCAAATAGCCTGCATTCAGAACTCCCTTTACAGAACACTTTAAATCTGAAACTCTGATGAAAATTCATTTTAATGCAGATGTTTTACAATCTGTTTGCTTTATAATTGGCTGTAATAATGTGCTCAGAGGGTCTAATAAACTGACACTTTTTGGGTTCCTTTATGTAAGACTGTGTGTGGATGTGTGTGCCAAGAAGTGTGTGTATGTGTGTGTGTGTGTGTGTGTGTGTGTGAGTCATCAAAAGGTTTAATTGGTAATAAGGCATAATGAGGGAGGTCTGTTTGGGTTTTGTGGTGTAAATTACACACTCAGTGAACAGAAAAGTGAACAACTGTCTCCCCCGGTGTTTTCCGTGACTTTTGATTCTCTTTTGATCTCTGGAGACCAGAAGTGGCCGAACAAGAGATAAATATTAATGACCGTCTGCGGCGTCACGGCGGCCAGGGGATCAAAGGAGCGAGCTGACCGACACACGAGGTGATCTATAAAAAGGAACAAAAGCCGCAGACGTGGTTCACATGTGTGTCGGCCATCTGAGGCAGACACGAGGCGGAGGTGTTGAAAGAGGCCTTGATGTCGGGCGGAGGGGGGGTGGGGGGGGGATCAGTGCTTCCTTGATGTCTCTGGATTTATTCAGAGGTCAGGGAGCCGCCACAACTCACCTGCCATTGTTTTGGTCCTCTCATGTTCCAGTGTCTGCTGGACGCCACCACCAAGTGTCGCTTTAAAGGGTCGCTTGAAAGTTCACGCCCGAAATAAGTTGTTGAAGCTCAGAGTGGATACGCAGTTAAAAGAGGCATCGACAGTTTGTTTTTTTCTTCTGATTCTCTGCCATTGTTTCATTTTGAAGATGAGCTAAATGAACATAGAAAAAAAAAAACATTTTCATCAGTCTCTTTTTTAATTTTGACAGCATTGTCATGCCTTTCATTCTTTGGCCTTGGCCTTCAAAATAATGGCGTCTCAGCCACGTGTTCTTCAGCTCCGCGATGAATGGGAAAGATGAAAACGTGGGTTTGGCAAAGCAGGAACACCACGCTGCGGCGAGGCGGCGGCGGACGGAGCGAGGTTGTACGGGGACAAAGGCTCAGCTGGGAGCGCAACGGAGGGAGCAACGCCTGGAAAGACAAAGAGCGACTGTGAATGGAGTCGGAGGAGGACGGCTGAAGAGTCTGCACAGAGCAGGACGGTACGCTCTGAGCAGCATCACAATCCAGTCAGAGCTGAATGAAAGTCAGGGGGAGAGAGAAGGTGTTGTGCTTGTTGGCGTGCTCGTTCGTACGTGAACAATAAAGACTATTAATCATTTTAAACGTTTCAAAGAGATCAATTGCAATCAGCATACAGTAATGAACCTTCATCCTTCTCATCATTTCAGTTTCGAAGGGACTGTCATGGTGTCAGATTGGAGATCAGATCATGGAGGAAATCCCAGGAGACGCCCAGAGGTTCCCCCTCACAGCCGAAGCGTCGCTGTTGGTAACAAAGAGGCAGATGAAAGACGGACTAATCTGTTTGTTTCCATGCCAGAAAAGGTCAGACTCGTGCCGTCCACCCGCCCACCTTCACTGGCAACCGACAGGGGACACAAACGCAGATACATACACACCAGCATGGAGGAAAACAAGGATTCAATAATAGTCAATATATTTTTGTTTGGGACGATAGAAATGAGTTATTTCTGTGTTAAACGTGTTTCTAGAGGAGAGAACAAGGGATGCCTGCTAAAGGGAGGGATCCACTGCAGACACTGCGCCTTTGTAAATGAGAGGGGAAGTCTGCAGGGTCGCTTTGGACCAATTAAAGTAGGAGGCTTTCATCCAAGGAACCTCAGCAGTGTGGGCACGTTCATATACAACATTCTGACACATACAGTGAGTCGACCGCCCAACGTTGGTGTGCCGATGTGTGATAATGATGCGAAAATTCTCCGATTCTTGCTCAGAGGTTAGACCCGAATCAAAGGCCCCTCAATAAAAAAAAAAAAAAAACCCATCAAACATTAAAAATCCAGTGACTGAGGTTTCTGTTTCACAGGAAGATGATGTTACGCTCTGTCTGTCCCTGACCAGCCTGCAAGCAGCAAATGAGAAAATAAGAATCAAGTGAAAGTGAGGGAGCGTAAAGATTGGTCAGGATTGTTTGCATGAGTTACTCTATGTTGTAAGACTACAGACTGAATCCCCCCATTCTTTCAAAGATTTGCTTGAATTGTATATCCCCGAATGTAAAGATTGTCACACACACGCCCAGATTTTCTTCACTCCTGCGGCTCGAACAGGTGTCCTCAGCTCTGGACTCTACTTTTCCATCGGTCCTCAGGGTTTTAACACATAAACCTTTTCCCCGTCTTATGTAACTGTACCGTGTTGGAGGTCCCGCATTCTTGTGAGCCGCTCCTGCAATTTGTGGTATTTAGAAGTAAAAACGTCAAACAAGAAACTGACATGTTTTTCTCTGGTGGTGTCCCTCTGCTGAGCTACCTCACAAATATGTCAAGTGTGTTTCAGCCTGAGCAAAACAATGGCATAATTCGCTTGGTTTGTTTGCAAAAGCTAATTCCATTAAATTGGAAAAGAATTGTAAAACAAAACAAGAAATTATAGAGGTAGATCTCTGCGCTGTGCTCTCATTTTGTGACTCTGTTCTGCCTGCGGAGGCTTAATACACGGCAGATCCATGGCCTCATGGGACTTTTAAAGGGATTTTACTCATGCACGCTTCTCTGCAAACATCACTGTTTTATCAAATCCGCAGAAAGTGTGTCAGAAAAACAATGTGTGGGAATATCAGCATTCCCGTCCGGGGAGTTGCATGTTTTTCAGAGTAGGTCAACAGTATAGCAAAGGGAGGGAAAACACAACTAATAGCTGTTTTGACTTAAACTCCTGAGTGTGATAGATCATATCAGGCATGACCTCAGCGCACAGTGAGCTACGCACGGGCAGACAAACGCTGCGCGAGCAGCCAAACGGCCTTTTCTTATCACCATCCCTCAAAAATGTTTCTTTTACCGAGAGGGCAGCCGAGGGCCTGAGCATAAACAACACTTTAAAACCCATTGAGGGCGTCAGTCGGGGAAAACTCCTCAACAACAGGAATAAACCGCTGGCAGCTGATGAGAGCAATCAGGTCGAGATGCCAGCGTTTACACAGAGGAGACACGTTCACTGCTGTAGAAGCGGGTCAGAGAGAAGCGCCGTCTGAACATCGAACATGTTGTACTGGCGAGAACAGTGTTCGCCACTTGATTGGCTGCGACAGGAATCCTGTTTCGAAGCTGGTTATTACACCTGTCACGAGCTCCAGGACGTCTGCCGACGCCGAGAGTAAGAGGATAAATCACTGCGTGACGTTTTTACAGGGCTTGTCTGAGGTTGTGACACTGGATCGCACATCTGGATATTTTGGCCTCTCAAAAGCAAAAAAAAGAAAGCAAATGAAGCTCTTTAATTCCAGGAATCTGTGTTCAAAAGTGAGGAGAGCAGCTCTTTCTTCGATTGTCCCACATATCAAGTCTCTCCTCTTGTCCCACCCTACAGATTTCTCTTCCGATGTGCAGATGTTTTCCACAGATAACACAGACTCACATTCAACCCGCAAAGACGTTTCACAAGAGCAACATTTATTAAAAATCAGAGATATCTTGTTCTCGTGAGCATTGGACATCAGGATGTACACAATATACAAATGGTGCGTTTTATAGCAAATATACTTTCTACAAAGACAGCAGCAGCAGAATTGGCATGTACAAAAATACACTTTTGACCAAGATAACAAGGTAATATTTATATATTTATTATATATATTTATATCTGTATCATAAATATACAGGACTGTACAAGAAGAACACATTTTGTTGTTGTGGATATGTCAATAAAGTTAATAATACATGATGAAGTAGCTGCATTGCACTGTGCCGTCCCATTAACACGATGTACACCAGTCACTAAAGCGCCTCTTACAGCACAGTTCGAGTGTGTATTCACAACCTTTCCATTGCAGCGATGCCGCCATCAGACCTGGACACTGCAGCGATAAAGTGAAAAACTCATATTATTACTGACAAATCAAATAACAGTAAGAGTTGATGAATGGTGTATCCAGCTCAAAACACATCCCCACAATACACACACACACACACACACACACACACACACACGAAGAAATACCAGTGAGCGTCGATGATTAAAACCATGTACGCTCTGACGGAGCTCACCCGCTGGATGGCGTTTCGTATAAACGGTAAAAGTGCTCCTGTGATTGGAATAATTAGCAAGTGGATCGGGCTCAAAAACTTACAACTTCAGGAATAAGAGGAGTGGAGAACAGAGATAAATACTTCTAATGTGCACAAAACTGTAGCAGTCCACATTAGTGTTGTGTCTGTTATGGAAAAAATATCAAGGGTGTCTGTTAAAATGTGGCAAATAGCTTTCTGCACTGGCTTACGATGGACACATTTTTTGGATCAAATTTTGAGGAACGTCAATTACAGTTTGTTCTATGCGGTGGCCGTGAATTCCTGTCAATCTTTGTCGATACTCTTTGGACTTTGATAATCATAAAAATGCATTTTCACACGTTTCAGACATTTTCTGAGAATCTGGAAGAGCCTTACGTTTCCTTTTCATTGGTAAAGTTGTTCAACTTGACCTGTATTTTTTTCATTTGCTATAAAAAGTTACATTTTGAAGGCAAAACTAGAGCAGATACTGAAGCTTGGCACACAAACTAACACTGACCAGTTTTTTGGCAACATCTTATATGAGTGTTTATGAATTTCGACTATCAAATTAAAGTGTTTCTCAACACTTCAGTAAACCAGGGCGGCTTGCCTTCAGCTTTCAGCGCTGTCAGACATGATAGCACTGAAAGTTTTCAGTCCAACGTTTGCCAGATTTCTGTCAGAATACAGTGTTTGAAAGTAAACCACTGAAGTTCATCTGTACCTGTTAAAATAATACAAATGTCAGACGACTTGGCAGTACCATTACTGTACTCTGCGACAGGAAACGGAGTACACACGGGAATATAACCACAACGATTGACACAGTCAGATAAAAGTGAACATATTCGATAAAAACCAGTCTCCCAAATACACTTTTGCTGTACAAACGTCTTATTTACACGTACGACTCTTCTGCAAAAAACAGCTGTTCAAAGTCCTCCAGCCGCGGGTCGCTGCACCGCCGCTTCTGCCACTCCTTCTTCCCCTGCACGATGGCGAGCGCCACCTCCTGACTCCGCCGCAGGCAGGCCTCGGCGTCCTCCTGGCTCTGGGAGGTGAAGTAGTCCCTCACGGCCCGGGAGGCGGAGGCAGACAGGCTGGGGTGCGGTCCGGCGCGGCCCGGCTCCACGTCGGACGCTTTCAGGCCGCCGTCCTGCGGCTGAGCTTTGGCGCTGCGAGGCCGGTCCAGAGTCAGGGAGTAGGCGGTGCCTTTGGCGGGTTCGGACGCCCGGCGGGGGAGCGTCCTGCTCCCTTTGTCTCCCTCTGTGGCAGGAGTCAGCGAGTGAGACTTCGGCCTGTGCAGGACCAGCGTGGTGGCGCTCTGTCCGTAAAACACGCCCTGCGGGGGCAGCAGCGAGTCGCCCCCGGCGGGCGGCGGCGCAGCTTCGGCCCCCGTCCGATGGTGGAGCTGCCTCAGCTCCCTGACCGTCAGGGGCTTCTCGGCCCCCCGGTAGAACGGAGAGCGGTGGCGCTGCAGCTGCATCACGGCCTGCTGGTACGACGGCGGGCTGCTCGATCGCCGATGGCCGTTCTGATTCGCCGCAGAGCAGCCGTTAACGGCGGCGTGGGATTTCCCGTTCGCCGAAGGCAAGCCCTCCTGGTGTCCGCCGTCGGGCTGCTTCAGTGTCAGGGACCGGTCCTTCTTCAGCCACGTGTTGGGATGAAGGCCATGCGACTGGGGGGCGGTCTGGCTGGTCCGGAGGGGCTGTGGCGGTTGGGGCCAGGTGGGCGGGGCTTCCCTCTGAGGGGGGGAGCCTCTGGGGGACTGCTGCGGCCTCCCGGGGAAAAGAGGCGAGAGAGGAGCCGGCTCAGACAGAGGGATCGTCCCATTGGTGGCATAGTCAGTGGAGTACTGCGAGAAGGCGGAGTCTAGAGAGCTGAGGGAGGAGCCTGTTGGGGAGGTCGCCGGTGAGGACAGGCTGGAGCAGCTGGCATCCAGCCGCAGCGGAGGCGGAGGGGCGAGCTTTGTCTTCCTCCGTCCGCCATTTGGGATTTTGGCGCCTCTTTTTTGACACCTGTCCTCCGCCTCCTCCGTCAGCTGCAGCCCGTTCAGCCCCTGCTCCAGAAACACTTCGTCCTCCTCCGCCTCGCCCTCCATCGCCGCGTCGTAGCTCGCCTTCCTCGGCGGCGGGTGGCAGTTATCGGCGTGGGCCGTGACCGTGCCGGAGGGCGGCGTGCCCGCCAAGGCCAAGGCGGGCTCCGAGCTCCTCCTCAGCCGTCTGGGACCCTGCGACGAGTTGGACTGGCGGGCGCGGGGCTGCCGGACCGCGGGGCTGAAGCGCCGGGGCCTGGCCAGAGGGGGGAGCTGCAGCAGGAGGTCGGCCTCGGGCTCGGCGTCGCCGTCGGGGTCGCCGTCGCTCAGGGTGATGACGGAGTCGCGACTGCGGCTGTCCGGCTTGTCCTTGTCGCGGAGCGGCAGCTGCTCCTGGTAGGGCGACTCGGGGTCGTCGTTCAGCTCGTTCTCCAGACTGTCGTACGACGAGTCGTTCATCTGGAAGGACGACACGTCTGCGAAGACAAAAAATGAAACGGAAAGAGTGTGATTCAAAAAGAAATGGAACCAATGCTGAGTGCTGGTTGAGTGGGATTAATGATGGAAGCAGAGCTTCAGAGAGGACAGGGGAGCAGTGTGGCGCAGTGGAGGATGGACCAGGGCATTCTGGGTGGGCGGAGTCTAAAGACCCTGAGCTGAATGAAGAAAGCCACAGGTCTCCGCTGGCGGTGAAGACGACAGTGGACAAAGCCTCAACCCGCCGTGCGCCACTTGACCTCTGATGGTTCTTTATAGCATGAGGTGGACTGTATGAATGAGGACATTCAGCGCTGTCTGCATCAGCCTCCGTGACCTGTGACCCCGACAATCCATGAAATTACTGCAGCTCAATCTGCCGACCCCCAATCAACGGGACTGAAAGAGCCTAAGCAGTTCACACACACACCCACACCCACACACAGAGTATGATTCAGTATTTTTCCATTTGCAAATTGTGCAAAATTGGAAGCACAGGTTTGCATGTTTCTCAAACTTCTTCTGTTACAGTCAGATTTCAGTTTTATTATGTGCAGTTCAACGTTTCCATTGCAGGCTGAGAGCGATGTGGAATCAAATCAAGTGTTTCTTGCTTCTTGTTGTGTGTCGTCTGTTGTTTGTTTTCTGGAAAAAACCATGGAACCAACACTGCTTCTCTCAACCATTCATTCTCCACAGGTTTATGTAACTGAACTGATTTATAAAACGGCTGATTATGGGCTGACGAGTGATGTAATGGAGACCGGGCTTGCCATTCTGGTGGTTTTAATAAAAGAACAGGGAATCCTGGCGATGAATCTAGTCCACAGACTTGGCCTCAATCTTTAAACCGGCTCCCTTCAGCTCCGACCATCTTTCATTTCTGTCGCGCTCATGTCGTTGCGTTCTGCTCGGCTCTCACCGGATCCGTGGTCGCTGCTGCTGCTCTTCTGGCTGAACGCCGCGAACAGCGCCGTGACGTCGCCCAGCAGGCCGCCGCAGTTATCGATGAGGAAGCGGACCAGCTCGCACACCTGCGGGACAGAAAGACCAGCTGGTTACGGCGTGCCGTCACTCACATCTCGGTCCTCTGCTGCACGGGGATGACACGTCGCTTTCAGTTACGCAACCAGATGAAGGAGCGTCGGTGTTTTCTCAAAATGAGCCGAAGCTGTTACTCAAGACAGCAAAGTTCAGCGGTAATTTGGCAAACAGCTGATAAGCGCCTGGGTAAGTTCAACATGTTGAGTCAACAAATATATTACAAAAAAACTAACAGGCGCAGGATTTGGGAGTATTATGACGCCTAATGCCACGAAATCCTTTATTGACCAAAGTCACACCAGCTTTCTCTCGCTCTTATGTTTTTCTGTGTGTGCATAGGAACAGAACAACACAGGAAGGTACGGAAGGTACGGAAGGTACATGACATCTGAAAGGACGGAAATCTGTGTTCGGTGCCAGAGTGACTGACTCAACCACACCGGTGGAGGAGCAGGATCCATCCGGCCACCGTGAGCAGGAGGCGGGAAGCTGCTGGAGCTCAGTACCGTGGTTGTCAGTATGTCCCTTTTTCCAGACTTTAATCATTCAAGCCACAAAAAAAATAATAAATAAGCAAATAAAAGTAGTTTCAGGAAGAAAAAAAAGGCCAATTGTTGCTCATCTCACTTTGTCGCTTACAAATGTGACATCAATTTTCCAGTAAATAAAAACTGCTGTCGAACAGTGTATGATATATATATATACATACACATACTTTTTTTTGTGTGTGCTTTTTTTAACCTTGGAAGTTCGCACATTTTTACTGATTTCAGCCTTTAGTTCTGAAGGAGTATTTCCAGATTGCAGCTTCCAAGAAAACATCGACTCCTTCGTGTCCATCAGCTCTTTCTTCCCTGTTTCTGCTGGATCTCACGATGAAGTTAACATTACATCATTTCAAACCCTGGACGACGGTCCAGGCTCTCTGCTGCCCCCACACTGAAAACAATCCGTCTAATCGAACACGTGTTCATATTCACCCGCTAGCTCAGCTGAAAATACCTCAAAACACAGTGGAAACAGAAATCTGTGAAAGCTCCTGAATGTTCGGATTTTTCTGAAACAGAGTCAGCGTTGTGTGTTTTATCAGCCTACTTGGAATCGGACTTCAAACAAATCCTCCCGGCTGCTGAAATCATCGTCCGTTAAACTAAACAGGCTCGGTTTGCTAAACACATGTGACTCGCAGTGACACAGGCAGTCAGCGAACACCGCTCAGAAATGTTGGAGCCTCCCCAGCGGTGGAAAATTCCCTCTAAAATCCCCCTGATGATCTGCCGTCGCCGGACGTCGGCGACTCCATGGAAACGCGGCGAAAGCAAACAGGCTGAGTGTGTGTGTGTGTGTGTGTGTGTGTGTGTGTCGTCTGTCCAGACGCCTGAACAAGCCTATACATGCTTTTGGTGACCTGCATGCTTGTCACAGTGAAGGAGAACTCCAGAAATACTAATTTCCTGGAACGATTTCCAAATACATGAGAAAATCTAGACGAGAAGGCGGATGAGTTCATTTTAGCATTAAGAAACATCAAACTTCTCACACTTATCACCAGTTTGTTTTTTAAGAGCACTGCTTCTTTTTAAATTGCACTTCTGCTAATGAATCAAAGCCCACAGATCAAATATCACTTTGATTAGACTGTGACTGATTTTCAGCCATGCTTTCCACGTTTCACTGCAGGGAAACCAAACTTTTACCAACACTGACGTACAAACACTCCTCCCGTCTGCGATCCGCCCTCACTGCCGTTAACACGTCTGACACGGCTGAGGTCTACAGGTGGATTATAGCTGCTGAGCTGTGGGATAAACACATTACTCTGGGGGGCAGACACACACTTTACATCCGTCTCACTATTTGCTCTTCAACTACTGAACACACTGATGCATTCTGTTGGTTTGCTTTCAGGAAAGGGCGTCCAAACAGATTTCACTGAGGGCCATCAGTGTCTCATAACATTATTTTACACAGTAAAAAAGATCTCTAATTGGGCAAATAAACATATTTTGGGACAGAGGGTTCAGGCATATCAAATCAAAGGTTGGGCTGTAATTATCCTGCTTAGACATAGTTTTTTAAGGAATATGAACCAATCAACCTCAGTGCTCATACTGGGTAAAATCCATTTTTCTATTCAAATAACAATAAGTTGGAGACCATCTAAGAATTGAAGTTTGAAATCAGTGCTGCATGTGCATCTAAAATTTGTGAATCTCAACTTTAATTTATGCCTTTTGTGTTCTGCTTTGTCTTTCTTCCTCCCATTGACTGCCTCTGATTTATGCATGAAAAACATACTTGAAACTAGGAACTATGAAACAAGTTTAAATGACTGTACACACACAACACATGCAGTCCTGTTTCTTCTAAATACACCATTAAAAAGTGGCAAATGTGATGTACACCGTATTTTACAAAAATACTCTTAAAAAATGTCTAATTTAGTTTCTTTTTTGCTTGCATTGCTTTACAAAAGACGTGATCAGAATCAAAAAACCCATAGGTAAAATTCCCTCTTTGCCGAACAACAATGAAGCGTCTGTTTCAGCTGCTTATTGTTGTGATCACCAGCAGCCACTGGTGCATTCTCTTTCTCCTGATCTGTCTGGATTTGCTCCGTCTCCTCTGACCCGCCACCCTCTGGGTTTCATTTTTCACTCTCTCTCTCTCTCTCTCTCTCCTCCGACGCGTCACTCGTCTTTCATTTAATCTGGCTGCTCTCCTTCAATCACTTATTCCAGCATTCCTCGCCGCCACTCACGGAGCCCTGCTACGTGATACAAAGCACTGCTGGAGGAAGCCTCCGGGCATCCCGGAGACTTTCACTCATCCATCCATCACCGGCCCATTCAGAGCCGCTGTTTTTCACCCCCTCTTTAAGGATGTTATCTTAAACTCTTCCACCGCTCAAGAAAAAACAGGAACTAGATTAACCGAACGCTTCACGTCACCAGCGGATCGTGAGTCTGTTGTTCGGTTAAAATATTCAAATATTTCATCCTGTATGGAAGAGAAATGGACACTGGAGATGACTAAAGACTTCTGATGATCCTAGAAACAGACTATTTCACAGCAAGCTGGTTTCAACTGGCCCTCGGCTCTGACAAGCAAGGTGGCAAATGTCAAAAATCTCACGCTGTTATTCTTATTTTTTCTCTTTCCAGAAAGGCCTCCTGTGCTCTGAATGAGTGCATAAACAGGCTGTGTGTGGAGGGAGGGCGTTATCAGAGGGGCGCTTGTGGAACAGATATTTGGGTGTTTGCGGGCGCTGTGGGGGGATTTGTGCTGACAAGTGCGAATGTGTGTGTGTGTGTGTGTGTGTGTGTGTGTGTGTGTGTGTGTGTGTGAGGAGCGAGAAAGAGGGGTGTTTCGCAATTTTTTTTTTTTTTTCCACAAAAACACACACTTAGCCTGGGGATTCTGCTAGAAGAATTCTTCACATGTTTTCTCAATGAAGCCCGACCAATTTGAGCCTCACGCAGACACACAAACAGGCATTTGAGGAGATTAGCGAGCCACACACGGTGAATTATGTGTAACGTAATAACTGCGGCTTTCCAGACGGACCGCAAGTCAAAAAGCTCCGCGTGCTTTGGTGACTGTTTGGGATAAGAGGGGCTTCCTCTGTGGGCTCGGGCCGCAGATACTGAAAAACGAAGCCGTTTCAGGCTCGTCTGAAAACACAGAGTGTCTGAAAAGTTAGCTGTGAATTCAAACAATCACCAGATGAGGTGAAAATTTTAACTTTTTCTTAATGTTTTACTGATTTATCACACAATTCTGTAGAAACTCAGATCTTAAAGACTAAGATCTCTTGTAAGTTAGAGAGACTGGAGCGTCTGAAGCCTCTCTGATGTGTGTCAGTCGGTCAGGTCCTGCTCAGAGGTCAGGAGGTGCATTCAGAGGGAAGCCTCTCAAGTGCTGAAAAATGACTTATCTAATGTGTGTGAGCATGCACGTACATGCACACCGGGGTCAGCGAGCCTCCAATATCTCCACTGTCAGTCATTGTTAAAGCAGTTGGTTTTCATAACTCCTTCCAGTTTGCACAGCAGGGCGCTGATATTGGATTCTGAGCTTGATAACATGTTCGCGTCATCTCATTTGTTTTCTCACCTTTTTGGTGGCCTCCCCCTCAACCTCAGGGGTGCTCGGCGCCGGAGCCCAGAGCATGCTGGGAGCAATGCAAACAGACAGGTTGAAGGCGTTCATCTGGTTGTCGTGGGCGTTGCCCTGAATGCAGTGCAGCACGGCGAGGACGTGTCGCAGGAGCAGCAGATTCTCGCTCGGCAGAAGGTGGAGCAACCTGCCAGGGAATAATTGAAAGATCAGCGAAATGAGGACAGATGGAGGAAAGTATGCAGCGAAACGACAGCAGGACGTGTGTGTGTGTGCGTGTGCGTGTTGCTATACTGTTTGCTGATTTCAGCCTCCACACAAATGTGTCCACAAATCTTTCCACTGCTGTTTTAATGTTGGTTGTTTTTGATTTTTTCCTCAGCAGAAGGAATTCAGACTGTTGTTTCTGGAAATAGGTTAACTCTTGCTCTCAGCTTCTCCAGACATAAACACGGCAATTAAAGGAAAAGTCAACAGAGCGCGAGGTGCTGGTTCACCGTGAGCCACCGGGAGACTCATTACTAAACGTTGCTCCTGTAATTTGTCGCTCATCGCCGTGACTTGCTGTTACTGTGTGTGTTCTTTATGTGACGGGGAAACAGCGGGATGAGTTTGGTGTTTTACCTCTGGACGGCCGACAGCCGCTCCTCCTCTCCCTCGCCCTCCATCACGTCCATCCACTGCTGGTACAGATCCACACACAGGATGCTGCCCGGGATGTTTCTCAGGAAGTCCTGGAGGGAAAAACCACATCAGTTACTCAGGAGTCCTGAAAACGGACGAGGCTGAAACACACACTTCAAACTGCACTTGAATATTATTTGAAAATATTCAGAAAAAAAATAAGCTTTAACTCCTGAACAGTCCTGAACAGTCTCCTGCGTAAAAGAAGGTCTAAAACAAAACGAAGAGAGGAGACGGACTATCTGTGTAAAAAAAAAAAAACACCTGGATGTCCGACACAGCGGCAGCTGTTCGCCTGGATACTGAACAATGCTGCACCTTGTGTTTGCGGCTGGCCGCCTGCCTGGCTGTGCAGAGACAGATTATCCTGTCTGGACCCGGGTGGCTCTGGACAGACTTCAGTCCAGGCCGCTTTCTGTTGTCTGGTTTCAGACGGGTGAGCCGGGACGGAGCGGGCTACCTTGAGAACCGCCGCGATGACGAAGACGGACTGGTGTGTGATCTCCGGGTCCTCGGAGCCGCTGTCCAGCCGGTCCCGGAGCTCCCTGCAGGCCTTGGCTCCCGCCGAGCGCCGGAAGACGCCCCTGGTGTACGGCCCCTCCAGGTACAGGAACACCAGCATGTCCTGGAGACACCAGAGCGATGATTCACCTCAGCTCCGTGAATGCTTCCTCCTGACCTCCACCGGCTCTCAGCTCACCATGACGGGTTTGGGCAGCCCGCTCTCCGACGTGCACAGACAGTTCAGAGGTCGTCCGAACAGCTGGCCCTGAGTGGGCGACGGCGAGGACGGAGACAGCGGCAGGCCGTCCAGCTGCGAGCTGGACCCTCTCCAGAAGGGCCAGTTGATCAGAGATCTCTTCCTCTTGAAGGTCTTCTGCGGACCGGGCTCTGCGAAGAAAAACAAAACAAAAAGAGGAAGAGGTCAGCCGTGGCTTCCTGTATGGTCGGGTTACTTCTGCACTGGATGTTGGATTATTCAACGCTTCTTGTTTTCTTTGTGTTCAACTCAGATAAAAATACCTGTAAACGCTGTGTTTACTACATCATATCAGATCTGTCTTACATAATCTGTGGCTGAAAGAGGGAGGGACGAAAACGCACGCAGACGCGTTCACGCCTGAGAAGCCAGTCAACGTATGGAATGTGTGTGTGTAAATACATAATTATCGCTGATTACACAAGTGAAGAAGTGACACGCTGTGTGTGTGTGTGTCTCTGGGGACGGGACGGGACAGTGCGCTCCTTGTCGAGTGTTTGCTCAGGAGCAGCGTCGAGCCGTGGTGTTTAAGGTCCCGTCTGCTCGTCAGTCGTCCGGCCGTCGTCTCTGACATAACAGCTCGGCGCGTCTCTGCAGTTATGAAACGGCATTCTGCGTGTGCGTCGGAGTGTGTTTTAATGTGGACGTACAGCCGGCAGACTCCTTGGACGTCTCGAGCACATCAAGGAATCACATGTCTGACAGGTTCACCGCAGAGGGCAGTTTTTGCTCAGAAATCAGGGAACTCTTGAAAGTTTTATCAAAATTAGTACAAACAAGACGTTTCTCTTGTTATATGCAGATTTGCAATTATCAATCAGTGAGTAGAAACATTTACAAAGGACATGACTCGGTGCTGCAGCACCGGCTCGACGCCTCGACTGCAGTAAATCTTCCAGAGGGTCATTATAGTGAAACATTGCAACCTCAAGTTGGCAACAGCCCTGAAATGATAACATTTATTTTATTAGGCAGTTGTGATTTGTATCCAGGGGTGGGACTCTCCCAACAAACACAAGATTCTTTAAGTGGGTGGAGGACGCAGCGGCCCAAAAGGACGTGGCATACCTCGCATAGGATTCATTATTTAACAATCCGCCGTGGCGTCAAGCCCAAACACTCTCGTGAACGAAGTTCAGCAGCAGCAGAAACGCTGTTCTGCTTTAGCGCCTCTCGGCAGGACTCGACAGCAGCGAGAAAATACGACCTCGCTGTAAATCAGGTGCTCTAACCTCACAGCTCTCCAGGAACCGTTTAAAGAAGACGAGGAAACAGAAACAGGAGGAGGATCTCTAACGAATTTACAGTCTACAAACATAAAGAAATTGTTTAAAGTTTAACCACAACAGCACCATGTTCGCTGGTTTTTGTTTTCGATTTCAAAACTGAGCAAATCCCTGACTGTAAAGACACTTCTTGGCATTAGGATCCATATTTCTTCCACTTCCATCAAAAACAAAAGCAGCTTTAGACCATCTTCATGTAAATAAACAAATCTGGGAGGCTCTTATTTTAACTTAATTTCTGTCCAGAATGGAAACTTTTTAATTGATCGGTTCTGTGAATTGTAGTGAACGGAAAATATTCCTTTGAAAGGAATATATTTCATAACAGTGGTGGGTAATTCGATTTTTCTGAGGAGTTACATAAAATAAAAACAAACATTGCTGTAGTGCATAACTTTAATTTAATATAAATGGTTAAAAGCAGCGTGTTGAGGACCTTCACTCTTGACTATAGTGAATAATGTGATGTTAGCCGTACTATAAACTTGGATCAAAAAAATAAATCCATCACAATAAACTAAATGCATTTGAAAAAGAGTCTGATTTAATTCGGGTAATTGAGGGGAAACCAGAGGAGCTGGAGGTCATGGCCGTGTCTGCTGCAGGAATAGATCAGGCTCTGATTTGAGCATCTCACATGATGAGAGGGAATCAGGAGGTTTGATCTTCAGCTGAAAAGCCAGAATCTGCTCTGAGCCAAACTGAAGCATTGGACAGCTGGGATGGCGCGGCACAGGACAGTGGAGCGGACTTTTCTACAAAGACTCCTCCTCTGAATTATCTCAAACACGAGCTTCAATCAGAACATGTGTCTGAGAACAGTTTTCTGTTTCGTCCACAACAACAAACATTCTGGTTGACATTTCAGGCTCGTTTTTAACCTCCAGGGCCACATCGCCTCCAGGATTATTAGACACGTATTGGCTGACAATAAGCTTCTGTCGAGGCTGCCGTCCAATACACACACATTTCTGCTAATTTTCAGGTTTGGTGGAAGTAATTAGGTCCGAGCGGCGGCGGCGGCGGCGGCGCTGGTACACAGCGGTTATGTAAGGCTTCTGTTATGCCTAAAGCAAAGGAATCTGAAGCAAAGCTTGTGGTTGGCAAACTGGAGCCTCCGCGACTGGAAAACACACTTTTTCATCCCAACTTTTTTTCCTCCAAACCTCATCTTCTCCTTTTTTTTCCGTCCCGTTCTCTCTATCCACAGTCCATCCTCGCTCCTGTCCACCGGCGGCTTGTTTTTCTTTCCCCGCCTCCCCGTTCCTCCGCCGCTCTTACTTTCTGAGATCCTCCATTTGTGTCTCTGCAGATTCCTCTTTTCTCTCTCTATCTGTCGCAGCCGCTTGTTTCTCTTTCCTTCACCTCTGCTGGCCCTCAGACTTACTCAATCGCTGTGTCATCTCTTTTCACTTTCCAGCGTCCCATTCTCGCACACTTCCGTCCTTTCTGAGGCTTCTTCCTCTTTGTCCGTCTGATGTTTTTCTTATTTTGATACTGCTAAGCCCCGCTGTAACCCCTTATCCGTTAAAAATCTGCGTTCCCACCGTTCTCGATGACTCGTTTTTCTCCCCCGTCCATCTATACGTTCATCCTCGGGGCTAACCGTCGGTGTCCAGAGTGAAGAGAAACTCAGAGGGAAACGTTTATGCAAGTGCAATAAGCTCCAGGAGGCACTTTCCGTTCTCTGATTCTCTATTTTGCAATCGTGTTTTGGTATCCTCACATTTATTATCGTGGCAGTTAGATTCATGGCTGGATTTCTGTGACTGGCCGGCCGTGTGCTCACAAACCTCAGCTGTCAAACTGATTTAACAAAAACAAATTCATCACGGCTCGAGTTTTAACAGCACCAGATTCACTAATCTTGCTTCACAAATCATCTTCTGGGCTCAAACGTCTGTTTTGCTGGGGATCTCACCGATGAGCTGGGGCGCTGAAGGCACCACCTTGCTGGGCTTGAGGATGAACTGACACTGGGTGTCCGGAGGAAGGCACTGGTCCAGCAGCAGCACTCCGGGACAGTCGGTGGGACTCATGGGGTCCCTGCCGACCCCGACCCCCAGCCCTCCGCCGCCGCCGCCGCTCCCGCCGCTCCCGCCGTCCCGGATGTGGCTCATCTTCACGCTGAAGGGAAACTCGTGGCCTACAGGAAAGGTCAGGGTTCACAGTTCAGAGATGGAGGGTCTGGTACGTTCAATCTGAGCACCGAACACAAAAAAAGAAATCTGACGGGAATTAGGGCGAAGCTGGTACTGCTCAAGAGGGAATGATGCTTTTTTTTCCTGTTGGGACGCTGAGAACTCCAGAACAAAAGATTATGGCAACAGAATGTGACGGAAATACCACTGCGACTAGAAGAAACCGCTCCGAAACGCTCCCAGATGCTGAGTTTCTAAACGGAGCGGCGCCCTGACATCAGAGTTTCTCTGGATCTCTGCTTCCCTTTGGAGGCTCAGACGGAAACACTTCAATTCTACAGCAACTAATCGAGAATGTTAACTTAATTTTCCGCTGAATATACAAATTATTAACAAAAAAAAATGGCCTTTTTGTTTGAGAAATTCTCTGTTTGGACTGTAACGTTGTTGCATGGCAGCACGCAGCAGCTCACCGATGAGAGGATACGGAGGTTCATCCTTACTGGAATTCACCCACAACCGATAGTCCTTCACACAGCCCTGGAAAAGACACACAAAAACACATTCAGCGTTAATAACTTCTGTTTTTTTTTTTTTTTTTTTCCCAAATGTCTGCTAGTTCTCCATAATTCATCTCTCTGAAAATACCAAGGCGGCATCACACTAATCTCCGGTTCCTGCCCACAGATCCAGTTATCGCTGGTTACTTACTGAAATGCCGAACTGCAGCAGTGCCATGTGGATGACGTCTGTGGCGCTGTCAGAGTTACTGACCGCAAGCGTCTTGGCCTGGCGGAAACATTTTAAAAACATTATGGAAATGTGCACTTATTTTTGTGTCTTGCTTGAATGGCACGACTGCCGCTCCAGTTAAGATTCACCAAAAAAATAAGGTGTTTTTCAGAAGCGGAGAGGACAAACAAGAGATCCTTACATATGCACAGTTTCCAATATCCTTTGCGAATATTTTCAGGGGAATCGTTTTGGGATCGTCTCGCTCTTTTCCCCAACTTATCCGGCTGTGTGAGGCAGAGAAAAACAAAGACAACAAGTCAATATAATACCATGGGCGGCTTAGTTTACAAACTGTCAAATTACATTTTTCAGAAAGATTTGGATTCTTTTTAATAAAATCCTTTTATGAAGAATTAATACAAAAGAAGGTATAACCAAATACTCACTTGCTGATGAGCGCCAACCACTTCTCCTTCTGCTCCTCAGAGCTGAAAACAGGGGGGAAAGAGATGAAACCATGAGAAGGTCAGCGGTTGTCTGAGTCGTTCAGGTTGAAAACCTCATGCTGCATTCACACCGGACGCGTCGCAAGCGTCGTGAGCGGCGCTTTTCTATGCAAAGTCTATGGTGGACGAGCGTCGTGGAGCGGCGGGCGGCGGGGCGGCGCATCAGGACCGTCATGAGCGTCGCTTTTCCAGCGTTTCGAGCGTCGACGCCCACGACGCTCATCCCCGGCGTCAGGAGCGTCGTGAGCGTCGCTTTTTGAGAGTTGGGAAAACTGAACTTTCGACGCGCTGCCGCTGAGCGTCAACCAATCAGAGACGATCCCTCCGGTACTACGTCACTACGAGTGGTCCGAGCACCGATGCGGGCCGGCCAGTGTTGCTAACTTGATGACTTTCTCGCTAAATCTGGCGACTTTCCAAAGCCTCTTGGCGACGTTTTTTTGTCAAAAGCAACTAGCGACAAATCTAGCAACTTTCTCCGGTGCTCTGGAGACGTGACAGGACGTCTCGTTGCTGTCGTCCATGAGCAGCGGGTGCTGCGTGAGCCCCTCCCCCGTCCCAAAGCGCTCACAAGCGGTCAGTCTCAGCAGCGCTCCCCGCTGCAGTCAGAGCAGAGAGGAGCAGAGCAGCCAATAGCGACTTTTCCGACAACGACGCGGCCTAGCTTTATTTAACAAATAAAGCCGAGCCGCTCTCCTGATGCGATCCGCCATAGCTGGAAACAGAAATCAGCCTCCAGCGCGCCAATTAACTGACGTGCATCAAGAGCGTCGCGAGCGTCGCGAGCTTTGTGACCACCCGGTGTCAAGCGTCGTGTTTAAAGCGTCACAAGCGTCAGCTTCGAGGCGTCGCAAGCGTCGACGACGCCCGCGACGCTTTCGGTGTGAACGTAGCATCAGACTTCACCTGGAGCCATAACTGGATTCCACATGACAGAAAAACACGGCTGGAGTCGGTGAATGAGGACCGGAGTGTGTCTCGCATTGAGACAGGTGCAAAAAAGCACGTTATGTACGGAGTGAAGGTTGTTGTTGTTCCCGCCCGAGGTTCCCCGCTCCGGCTTTAGCTGAGATTCAGCCGAGCTGCTGATCATTTTTTTATGGAATTTGCAATCGCACGTGTTCAATTTTCGGTTTCCCTTCTCAAACATACTCCTGAACGCTGTGTACTCTTTCAGAAATACCCTCGAGCGACTGCGCAGAGGTATTATTGAGTTAATTGGGCTGCATGATGTGCGCTGACAGTTACATAAGAGGGAAGTCATTCACATAAAACTGCTCCCTCCGCCGTTAACGTCGGGCCAAGAAAAACACCACAATATTTCACTTTTCAGCCGTTTTTGCTTCTGAGCGTGGGCGACTCGCGCGTGCCGGCTCACCTGAACGTGGCCACGCAGTTGCAGGTGGGCCAGCCCAGGACAAAGCTCTTCTCCGGGTTGGTGCTTCCCTCACACACCTCCTCCATGCAGCCGGCCGTCCACATCTCCCCCACCCGGACCTGGGCCTTCACTTTGAAGTGAGAGGGAGACCTGAGGAAACACAAAAAGAAGAACCCCAAAAAGGGCCTGCTCAGCATATTCCATGACTAATTACTATATTACTATTATATGCTGAACTGTTGCGGGCTCGTTTTCTGCCAGGTTGTTTAAATTTTAACCCAGTATTCATTTCAGTTAAAAAAGTAGCAATTTTTCTTAAAGGCCTCAAGGTTTTAGGAATTATTAAGATCCCCTAAAACACAGAAGCTGACTTATTGCACTTCAAATAACATATCTGCATTAACCTCAAACATGTGGCAACCTAAAAGAAAAGAAAAACTTAATATAGAAGCAAAATATTAAAAGATTTGGGTATTTTGAGAAGTTAAACACAGACACACTCTGCAGATGTGCATTTATTTGCCACAACATCTGTAATTACAGAACTGAATGCACTCATTTAGCACGCAAACATGCTCTCTCTGCTATTACGTGGACATAAAAACACACATACACACACACAAGCACGCGCACACGCACACGCACACACACCTTAAACTCCCTCCGTGTTGAGCCACAGTGTATTAAACCCAATTATAGTGTGCGCTGTGCGTGCTGAGAGGGTCAGCTCCGCCCACTGGCACATGACTCCCAGGATGGACCACAGACATCCTGCTGCGTCTGCACCCAGCTCTGTGTGTGTGTGAGTGTGTGTGTGTGTGTGTGTGTGTGTGTGTGTGTGTGTGTGTGTGTGTGTGTGTGTGTGTGTGTGTGTGTGTGTGTGTGTGTGAGAGAGTGCACTAAGTAAAAAAGTACACAGACCTGAAGTCTGTTTGCATCTGCAATATCTGTATGTTTGCGTGTCTGCGTGCATATTCCAGTTTTACTGTCTTTGAGGCGTCCAAACCTGCAAACCCACCATTTTTTTCATGAACATTTCATATAATTGCACAGCTTATCAGTTAACTACAGCAGTGACTGAATCATTTCAATATGCAGGACCCACAGAAACCAAGCAGTCCATGCATGTTTGTGTGTGTTTTAAAAATGCCTGTGTGCTCTTGAGGTTTCTATTTCTGCGCGGCAGTTTGCGGGTGGAGAGCCCCATCCTGAAGGCCCAGGGCAGGCCAGCAGGGCTTTGATCTGAGCCAGGCTTCATATGGATTTAATTGGCTGGGAAATAATTGCATGCTGGGGGAAAATTTGAGGGACGGAGAAGGGAGAGAAGCAGGAGGGCGAGATAAGATGTAAGCCCACGTCCAAAACAACTCTGGTTTCTTAAATTAGCTCAAATCTTTTTCTCTTGTTTACTTCGTCCTGTATCTTGTGTCCCTCTCTCACACACGCCCCGCCGTTCCAGAGGGAGACTCACTTGGCTTTGGCGACGAGCAGCGTGTCGGTGAACAGGAAGAGGTGTCTCTCCTGGGTCTGCAGGCCGGTCTTCAGCTGCGTCTGGGCGTGGCCCAGGAACAGGCGGCCGGGACTCTCGGCCAGGAAGGCCTGGACGAGCGGACAGGACTCTGGGCTGACTGGCGTCAGGCAGCTCTCCCTGGGGGGCAGCATGGAGACAAAAATCACACAAAACTGCATGCACTGTTTACCCACACAGGAGCACGTCGGGGTGCGGAGGTATGCGGGTTTGGGAGCCCGGCATTAGCAGTTAACAGTTTAGCAGAAAAGCTTTTAATAACAGGAGCAACAGGCGAAGAATCCCTGTGTCAGGTAACGCGAACCAAACCTGGAGGAAAAATATTGGGTATTATCGTTTCACCCCCGAAAGCTGAAGTTCATGCCATCCCGCTGTTTGGCTGACGGACAGACGTAAACAAGAGAGTTTTTCTTTAGAGGAAGAGGAAACACTCAGACCGCTCCATCCTTTCCTGTTTATCCGGCAGCACCAGATAAAAAGCAGCAAATCGCCACTTATGTCCACATTTTCCATCCCCACCTCTCTGAAACGCTTTCCTGTACACAAACTCTCTGCTTATGCATGCGCACGCCCACCTCTTGACACTTTGACCTTTTCATAAACACCACACACTTTAACACCAACAGGAACGCAACCAGAGATTCACACTTTTACCGAGAAGCCGGGAAATGTTGAATATATTCCCCGATACGCCGCCGTCCCTCTTGCCGCGTTGCATAAGAGATCAGTTACGTAATTAATTAAGAGAGGACGAATGACCAGGCTGCAGCGCTTTCCTTCTGATTGCTTCTTTGTTTTTTTTCTCTTGGTCTTTGCGTTTGATGCAAGAATAAACCAAAAAGGGTCCAAGCGAATTTAATCACAGCGAAGAAATGCTGCCAATTAGGCGCCGAGCCTCAGTTGAACTTGTATTGCAGCAGGACTTGGACAGCAAGAAAAACATTTTAAAAGTTAAGAAATGATGGCTGCGTCAAGCCAGCTAAATGCTTCTCGTGCGATTCTTTAAAAATTGCAACATTTCCATCAATTCTGCATCTTTCCATTGATTTTTTTTAAGGCACTCTCACAGAGAGTTACATTCTTCCTCTTTCAAAATTTAATGAAATTTACTCTGAGAAATGAAATAAAATCAGATCATTATTGTCAAAGATGAGCTTGTTTTGGATTCTTCCATGTGCCGGGATATGGCGTGTGTGTTGGATTCAGTGAGCAGTGTGTGTGGTAACACTGATCAGAAGCAATCCCAAAACACCGATCTGATAAAAACCAAGTCATGTAAACACAAACAAATCCATCCTAAACTCTGGTGGACGTCCGGGCTGAGCTGAGCGTGGGATCATGGAGTCTCAACTGAAAACTGAACAATTTGAATTCATCCAGATTCACAGAAAAAGTGACGCAGCGAAGTTTCCTTCTGTCCATATAATTTGATGTAACACACACTCACTCACACACAGACGATCAAACCTTCCTGTAAAGCTGCTTCCACGTCTCACTCGCCCCCTAACAGGACCACATCTTCTGTATTCCTCACACACTCCTCCCTCCTGAAGACGTCGGGCTGACAGCCCAGCCGGCCGCTCTTTCAGTCCGGGGGGACGGACGCCCAACGGCTCCATTGTCCGTCATGTGAAGTTGATAAATTGAGGGCCCACCCTGCAGGCGCATGCACGTCCACGTCTGCCGAGGCACGGCTCGCTTTGGACGACCGTTGGCTTTTTCAGACACAATGAGAGGCCGGTGTGCAACGGGCGGCACGACGCTGAATACCAATGTCCCAGCAGGAATAGACAAGCAGGTGCTGGCATATTAATGCCTCATGAGGCTGAAACTAGTCAGATTTATTAAAATGAAACATACACACAGAAATCACAGTGTAGATTAAATCTAAATCCAAAAACTGGAAATCTGCATTAATACAAAGTGACTAAACCAACATTTGAATAATAAAGGTCCTTTAATAACTGACTCAAAGTAATTATTATTTTAACTGCCAAGAGTAAAATATGAAGCGAAACAGGACTCAGCATCAACAGAAACATGGAAGCACGAGGCCTCAACCCTCGCTGTTGACTCAAGCTCGACTCACTCACTCATACACACTCACTCACTCACACTCACACGATGCTCGGACTGATCAGAGCCAAAAGCTTAGTCATGGACACAAGTCCGATTCGACCTGTTCAAGTATTTCATGTCCCGAAGATACCATCTGGAAAAACAGCTGTCGCTTTCCTCTTTTTATGTCCCTCAGTTTCGTCTTTGAACACGTTGACTTTCGGGGAAATCATATGTGACTCAAATCTGCATCTTAGTATTGAACGAATTAACAATTACTATATTAAAAACAACTCCACGGTCACACTTCTGCTGTAGAATCGACTGAAACCGAACTGAGTGTGATTTTAGTATGGATGAGTCTCTATTCTTTGGTCTTGATTTCATGCTTCAGATCTGTAACTTAAGATCACTGCAACATGGAGCAGTGAGCCTCAGCTGGCAAACTGACAATCCAGACTGAGCCTCAGGGCGGAAATGACTGAAACTTACATAACTAGTGTCTCTGCATACCTTTGTGCGTCTGTCTGTGTGACGTACAGTAGATCGATAGTCGGTCTGTGGCTGTGACGCCTCCGGGGTCAAATCTGAACTGAACGGTTACTGTCACGTTAATCCAGGACGATAGTTGGCTTGGTGGTAACAGTTTGTAACAAAACATTCAGGTTACTGCCTCGAGCTTCAGGAAGTAGGCCGTCACAAGAGTGACAGTGGCGTATGTGAGTGTGTGTGTGTACTTTCACACGAAAACATGTGTCAGAGGGAATATGAGCAGTCAATCGCAGAAAAGACTCCATCAACCCACTGAAGGAGTTCCACAGATGGTCTTTAAAAGAGAAAAGAACATTTGAAATCACGTCACGGCGGTGGAAGAGCTGTTGAGATTCATCGCCGGCCTCGTTCCTGTTCCCACCTTCAGCCTGAACCGCCGCGTTGGGCTCATTTCCATAGGCAAACTAGAATGTCATCGCTGGCCGACACACAATGCTCTCCACAAACCCAGAGTAACACACACACACACACACACACACACACAAACACACACTCTCTCTGAGGATGAGGTCAGAATATTGAAACTCTTCCTCTTCTCCAGGCGGTGAGGAAGCCCGACGGCCATGATATCTTTAGCAGAGCTCATTATTAAAAGCAGGAAACGTGTATTGAATGAAGTGTGAGTGAACTTATGCTCTTGGTTTTGTCAGATTGAGCAATAAATGTTTCTGAACAAGAAAATCTGAATTTCACTGCATTTTACTGAAATTCATATGACAGGGCTCAGGCACCAGGATGAAATTGGAAAGAAGATTAGGTGCTTGTGTGTGTGTGTGTGTGTGTAGGTCAAGAGGGTGGTATGTTTTTACTGAATGTTTTAGGGGACCGCCGCCTTCCTCAGTGAAGTTCAGGTTTTACGACCCGGGCAGGAAGGGACTCGAACCCCAGTTTGCCCCCATAATCGGTCGCACTGTACGCCTGGAGGCTGAGGGGGTGAGGCTACACTCCTGGATGAAGTGTGACATTACGTGTGTGTGTGTGTGTGTGTGTGTGTGTGTGTGTGTGTGTGTGTGTGTGTGTGTGTGTGTGTGTGTGTGTGTGTGTGTGTGTGTGTGTGTGTGTGTGTGTGTGTGTGTGTGTGTGTGTGTGTGTGTGTGTGTGTGTGTGTGTGTGATGTAAACGGCTGAACGAAGGTCCAGAGACCCTTTCAGCGCCTCGCTGCCTGATGGGAAATTCAGAGCAAAGGGAGCAAAATAAGTATCCTCCGGGGCAAAGAGGGGCGGAAAAAGAGTGGAAAAAAACTTTCTCGTGAAAAAAGACAAGAGCTCATATCCATTCAGAGGAATTATTGTAATCTCACGCATGTATTTTTCAGTTTCTCACTGTTTTTGCTTGAATATATGGTTTCACTAAAGCAGGGCCGAACAGAGGTCAGAGGAAAAAAACACGTGTCTCTGTAAAATATTTCTATTATAGAAGCCGCCACTCGATGATGTGATGCTTTTTAGATATTTCAATGCTTTTTTGGAGTCTTTCTGTGATGTCTGTTCTTCCTGTGCAGAGCTGAATTTTCTTATGGTACTCTGGTTTTCTCCAAGTGTGTGTGTGTGTGTGTGTGTGTCTGTATTTACTTGTCCGCAGCTTTGCGCCTAATATCAGATGGATAAAACAAAAAAACTAAGAGGGAAGCATAAGGTTAATAAAAATGTGCTGACGCCTGTGAATAAGAGCAGCTCATTGCCACACAGTCAACATGAAGGAAGCAACGTGGTTTTATTGGTGTCACAACTTCAGAGTGAATCCAGCAGCCTGACAGGCGGCTCTGCGAGTCTGTCCTGAACATTTCTACCATCAGTCTCTGTGAAAAGGCTGCAGCATTGAAGTTGGAGCTGTTAACAACTATACTCATTGTTTTCACAGTGACCCCTGAGTGATTTGGATTTACTTGGATAAAGAGCCCGTTGTTGTTGTAACAATGTCACTGCAAAGTATAATTAGCACAACTGATATTTTAATTTTAACCGTATTAACAAAGCTTTTGGGTTTTAAAACTTCAGGGAGAACAGCACAAAATCCTGCGAGGACTTTTACCTGATGGGAGTTCTCTAACGTTAACGTCATGTCTCCATTACCGTCCACGCAGACACGTCTGATAACGAGTTAACGACCACCTCACACACTCCTGGACGGCGGAGGTTTTGACCTCTGGAGACCTTTAATGGCCCCTGAACCTCCTGATCTGCTTTCATATCTGATCTTATTAGACCACATTCACAAACACTCGACAAATGAAGTCCCTCTGTCAGCTGCCCTCCATTAACCCCTCCGCGCTGGAGCGTCGGAGCCGTCTTTCTAAACTTGTGGCGCACACTTACACATCCTGTCCCAGGAGCACTGACCCAGTTAGCAGCGTGAAGCGTTTCCCTCAGCACTTCTCTATCCTCGTCTTCCTCTTAAAACCTCTAACAGGCAGGAGTTTATGACACAACGGTCGCCAAACACATCAAATGTCATCCGCTTATTAGGGGAATAATGAAACAGAGACTGTTAAAACCTTTAAAAGTGGTCTGAGGACCAGTTTGCTTCTGCTTTTCTTGTAAATATTCAAAACGCTGCCGGCGGCGCCGCGACAAACACACCATAAAGGCTAAAGTCCCAAGTAAATTAATAGCCTCCCCAAGGGGTTTGTAATGACTTACTTCCGACAGCGTGAAAGGAAAAGGAAAGGATTTGTGTGATAAGAGGGTGATGAAAAGCCTGATAGCTCTGGGAGAAGTAAGTAGCTAAAACCACTCGAACATGGAGGCCCAGGGCGGAGTTTGTCACAAAAATAGAGAAGAGAGTCTAGAAATACTCAGAAAGAAAGAGCACTGTCATCTTATAAGCTTATGAAAACGTGCTATTTCTAATGTAACCTCTTAAAATCCCTGGGTCAGCGTTTACTGTGAATATTCAGAGTAGAAATAAACCTTTCAGCTCAAATCCAACAGTGTTTGTGTGTGCGAGCGTGTTTGCATGCAAACTGGTATGATCGTGTCTCTTTTGGAATACAGTAAAGGGAAGCAGGTTGTGTGCGGTCGCTCCTACCTGGATGTGCTCCTTGACCTGGTGAGCGCTTTGCTGATGACCAGAGAAGGAGCCGACTGTCGCCTCTGAGCCAGAGTCTTCATTTTCTACACGGGGATGGAGACAGAATGAAGATGAATCATCATTTTTTTATGTTAATTCACATAAAACAAGCTTCAAACAAAGTGATGCACAAAAAAAGAAGAAGGAAAGAAGGAAAAGAAGAAGTGGGCAAAATGGTTAACTGTGGAGGCAGACGGAGAAATGAAGGAAGACAGAAACGTTGAGGGAGGCTAACGTTATGAGATCCTTCATTTCAGAGCAGGGTGATGTTTATGATCGCTCGTATATTCAAACTGTAACGTGATCGACTGAGAGCTCCCCTCGCCGAGGCACGACTGGCATGTCTGAGGATACCACAGCTATTCCATACAAGCCCAATCTATTTACAACAGAGACTCACCACGTGAGCTCAAAACAGCCCCTTCAACACACACTGCAGTTATTCACATGCAAAAAAAAAAAAAAAAAATCAGGGGAAAAATCTCTGAAGTAGAAACACAAATTGAATCAAGCTTCACTTCCTGAATGTATTTTGAAATGACTAACAGTGGAAAATTCCCCTCTTCAGAAAAATAGTTGTGTCAAACTTACTGAAATACAGTCAAAAAGCTTCAGCAGAAAAGTTACATCATGTGCACAACAGCACAACAACAGACCTGGCTGACGTCCACTTCAACAGGAAAACTGACTAATAAGAGCATCTATGGTCATGCAGATTGTTCATGGATCCCAGCAGCCAGGGAGAAAATCTCTAATCATGAAGTTCCTAAGAAAGCTCTGACATCGACCAAAATCTGAGTTAATGGGCTGAGATTCACTTCCAGAGCATCTGAGTTTTTCAGCTCTGCTTCATTTGTATTTGGAATAATATGGCAAATCACACCATGCTTGAAGTAGAACTTAGTTTTTCTACCAGTTGCGTCATGTGTAAAGTTTAGTTTCCCATCAAACACCTGAAGCATCACTGAGTTTCCCAAGCCTTCTCAGGTTCTCGTTCTCGGTGACGTTTGTCCTGCAGGTGGAGGGTGATTGATGGGACACGCGACACACTGACGGGGAAACGCTCCACAAAGGCACGGCACACATTGAGACACTCAACAAATGTGAGGACAAAAGAGTCCTGATGCCTCAAATTATGCTGCATGACTGCAGACGCCACAGAGGATATCTGAACTGATGAGGACGCTGCCCCCACTTTCCACAACACCCCACAAAAAGCTGCAGGTCAGGCCAAAAAGAGGCACATGCACAGGCAACATTTGTATATTCACAAGACTGGTTTTCATTTTATAAAAAAAAAGAAAAGAAGAAAAAAAAATTCCAAGCTTTGGATGCATGTGAAAATACTGAGAGAAACATAAAATGTTCTGATAGGAAAATCCATGTAAGTGAGCTCTGCAGCCAAACAATGATGTGATGGGTTGAACGCAGTGAAGGATAACGTCACAACAGTGCAATACTTGGAACTGCTACTGTACTAAAAAACTCAGTGTGAAGCACATTTTCCTTTTAAATTTGAGGATTTTTTTTCATCTCAAGGCACAAAAAACTCAGAAAAATCTGTTTCAAGATTCATTAAGAGCAAGAGTTTCTTTAAAAAAATCTAAAAACAGCTCATTTTGAGGATGTTTTCAGTCATGATGCGATGACATTAGTTATAAAAATCATAGTTTTTCTCATGTTTTTGGGTGTTAACGCGCACATAGGGACGTACCGAGAGGGTTGCAGTAGCAGGTTCTCGCCAGACGCTGGTGGGGGGCGCTGTTTACTACAAGTTCATCCAGCATCTGGACTCACCTATTGTGTCAGGAGGACTGAAGGTGGAGGGCTGATCTAAAGCCAGGTCCTCAATGACAAATCTGATGTGAAGTTCTTTACCTGTTCTTTCTGTAATATTATAAATCCTAATAAGGAATAACAGAAAAATGCGAGAAACACAGAAAACTGATGTTTGAGAGTGTTTCTGAGAAACATGCAGCCAAAATCAAAATAATCTATATTGTGTTTTCCTTTGATGCTTTTACCTAAAAGTTGCTTACATTAAAAAAAAAAAAAACTTAGATCTGTTTTCTTTCTTGCACTAAAAGATTGTGTCATCTCAAGTGCATTGAGTGTAACTCATTAATTTTTCTTGATTTTTTTTTTTCAAAAGAAAAGGTAATGTGGCAAATAAAGCCTGCAGATTGGACTGATGTGTAATCGCAGCGACTTAAAGAACAGCTGGATATAAATCAATTCGAACGGAAAATGATGACATTTAAAGATTTCTTGCACGCATCACCCTAACCTGTACAGGAGCTACTGACAGTCATCAACGCGCGCATCTCTTTGAACAACTGTACTGAACTGAGACCGGAGACCGGAGAGCCAGCTGCTTCCCCCGGTCCCACGGTAAAAGCGGCGGCGGTACCTTTTTGCTGTCATGGAGCGTCTTGCCCTCCGCGGTCAGAGAGTCGGATCTGTTCTGCCCCATGCTCCCCTGCTGCGGTGACATGCTTTCCATTAAGCCTTCCTACATCCACGGAGCCGCGCGCACCGGCCGTATACTCCCATGACACGAGCGTAGGTCCACGGTTTATCCGGCAGAGAGGAGCACGCGCGTCCGGAGGGGATCCATGATGGAGAGGAGGCGAGTGAGAGGAGGTGAATGAGCGCTCCGCGCGGCACGGCGTTCCTCCAGCGCGTCCCTGACGCTCTGAAGTGAGGCTGCAGCCTCGATCCGCCCCATCTGGCTCCAGCAGGTCAAGTTTCAGAGATTCAACACACAGCATCCGGCTCGCGACAGCAAATAAAACACCCTGCTTCTCTTTTATAAAATGTTTTTCGTCATACCAATATCATTTTTTAATTCATCCCCCAGAAACATCTCATATATAATATGTGTGATATTTTCTTTACCACTTTTATTTTCAATTTCACTAACAGTCAATTTCATATTACAATTATCAAAAGCCCATCACATATAGAAATGTGTTTTTATTATCAAAAGTCATATTTGTAGTGTTTAATGCATTGTTTGAATATTTCACGGAACCTCCACAGTCACCACCAACTTATTGCTCATTGGTCAAGTGTATTCTCAAGACATTTATTTCTTGACTTATTCGACTAAAAAGTGATATCAAAATGTGAGAAAATGATTCAGGAATAGGATTAATCATTACCAGTATGGGGGTTTAATTTGAGCTACAAAACATAAAGCAGGCTAAAGATCTGAGGAGGGAATGAATTTCTCAATCTTCAGGAAAACGTAATGTTTATTCGTGATTAATTTCACAAAGATAAATTTATTACAGGCTAGAGCTGTTTACCAGGTGATTTGGATTCAACTCATAAGCTAATAAACATTGAATAGGAGATGGATGAAAGGTTATTTGATGTGATCAGATTCATAACTCTTGAGCATAAAAACACTTGGTAAGATGGCCATTTGAGTGTATACTATAGTAATGAATTAACATCGTTAGTTGGGGTGTCTTGATTATTTTGGCATTACTGCTGCAATGCAATTGAAAAATCCATATATATAAGGAATGATTAGAAATTAGGAATTAGGAATGATTTTTAATGGCAAAAACAAGTAAAAAAAAAATTGAACCTTTTATTTTGAAGTTGAATTCATTTCCGGTGTTCTCCTGGCCTCATTTACACATCTCCATGTAGCCCACATGCCTGAACTTGCCCACTACATGTATGTTTTTATTTGGAGGGCCCATCATGTGTTTTCTTTGTGCAGTCAGAGCCTTATAGAAGCCGCCTGTTCCTGTATGACGGGAATGCGGTTTTGTCAGCGTCTCATCCAGGTGTAAGAATGTTCCTCCGAGGCCAAGAATAACATGACTGATGAGGAGGAATGCCTACAGTTACTTTATTTAATTTTTTTTTCTATATAGACACAGTGCATGACCACATTTGACGTAGGGCCGCAGCTCGCTGCAGGAGTCCTTCCTGAGTCGCTGAGGCTGTTTACCTTCAGGAGTATGAAGAGAGCGAACCCCTCCATCAAAGCTGCGGTTAAACTAAGCCCGCTGAGCCTGCAAACGAAATGTTAGGATTCTGTCGTAAATCTCCGTCCATCGGTTTCACAGTTTGGACTTCAGCATTACAGAGAAACCCGGAAGTGGGTTTATTTCCACAGAAATCCCGCTATTGTGAGTACCTACGACTTCCTGAATCACATTCTTTAAGCTGCTAATAAAGCCCCAGAGTGCTTTAAAACACTTCTGTCTGTCAGAAATATTTCCAACAGCGATGCTGTGCAGGTCCGTCGACTCGCTCTGCCAAAACACAAAGGTATGCAACAATTGTTCGGTCTTATCTGTCCCCTGGAAAGTGGCATGCTCGGGGCGATAAGGGCATTGATAGAGCTCGGCCATCCTCTTTGATCACGTCAAAAGCTGCATGAAACAACAGGAGAGGAGAATCCTGCACGGCTCCTGTCTACAGGATGGTTTTGACTCCTCTGAAAAAGAAAAAATAAACACTCTTCAGGCGGCGGTTGGGCTGTCTTTTCATCACGGACGACGTGCGGCCAGGTCAGATTTGTTCTTGAACTCTTGTAAATTGCACTTCATGTGTCCCAGATTTAGGGGTTAAATGACTGCTTTTGTTTCAAGCTGAAGGAGAAGAAGAAGGAAAAAAAAAAAGCGGGACTAAATTGAGGGTGTGTCAGAAATGTGGTTGGAAACGGCACGGGCTGACCATGGGCGCTTCTGCGCAGCGATGTTTTGTTTTTACCTCGTAAATGTTCCCCTCTCGTAGTCACTGGGCTGCAACAATAATAAAAGCGAGTCTCGGAGGGGTTTTTTCCTCCCCGTCTCCATGGTAATGAAAACAATACATTTATAAATGATAAGTGAAGAACAGAGTTTTTATTCAGTCCAGAAACCCTAAATGGGTCAAACACACCTCGCTGCCAGACAGGAGATTAAAAAAAGAACCTGAACCAAACTGGGCCGAGTGACTTTAGGTCAGGGAGAAGCTGGAATCCTAAACTGCACCACGAGTGATTCAGCCTTCAAATGAGAGACAGAGAATCAATATGCGTCCCCGTGAATGTTGTCGGACGTTTCCTTTGAAGTGAGTTTAAAGGGGAATGTGTCCGTCACGCCCGGGGGGTCAGGCTATTGAAAACCCGGAGCCAAGAAGACCATCGGCCTGGACAGAAAACAGTCGATTCCAGAGAGCTGGAGCCAGTCCAGGAGACCTGGGGGAGTTATTCTTACACTCCGCATAGTGAACACACACACACACACACACACACACACACACACACACGCTCGTGTAACTTCACACTCGCACTTGTGTGTCTGAGCGTCTATTTAAGGTGCGCACACGCAAACAAACACACGTGCCGCGGATGTGACGAGCAGTTTAAAGAGTGACGGACGACGGGGGGACAGAGAGGTGCTGTGTAGCCCGGCGGCGGCGGCGGCGGCGGCAGCAGCAGGGCGGAGGGCGCCTCCGTCACCGCTGCCACCACAGCCGCCATCCCCGCTGCTCCAACAAGCCAGACTTCCATGTTCGCTTCCAAAAATAAAGAGCCATTCATTCCCGCTTTTTTTTTTTTTTTTTTCCCCGACCAACATAATCCAGACGCTTCGGAGAGACAAATGTTTGAGGTACGGCTGCACAAATTCTGGAAAAACTACTTCTGGGTGGAAACATTTCTGCTCACCTGCAGTCTGGAAAGTTCACCGGCCTCATAACATCTGTTTCTTCACATCTGTGACGTCAAAGTGCTTTACATTGTTCTCAGTATTCTAATTTCAAAAATACACTCAAGCATATTCACACCAAATTAATGAGACTCTGTCTGAAAATATCAGAAAGTGAAGATTCATTCTCATGTCCGCTATTTAGGTCTTCGCATGCTGAATCCGCCATGTGTTTATTGCTCTGGGGTTTACAGATCCAGCCTCTAAAGCCTCTGAGACAAACAGCGGGTTGAGTTACAGAGAAGGAGCAGGAATTTTAGCATGACGGTCCGCCACAGTCAGCATGTCTCCGTCTCCTTCGCTTTGTCTAAACATTGTGGCGTGGGGAGGCCGCGGCGTGCCGAGCAGAGGAGACAGACGGACGCAGCCGGGCTGAGACGGACTGAGACGAAGCCTGCGGTGTGAGGAAGCGACTCAGGTGGACGGGAGCGAGGGAGGACATCTAAACTACAGCGCGTTGAAGACGGATGCTGTCATTTCTACAGCCGACTGGCCTGAGCCACACTGTGAACTGTTCAAGGCTTTTCTGTGAAGATACAACAGTTTCAGCTAAATCTTTTCTTCATTCCGAGCTAAAATGTAAACCAATATTTTTTTCTTCACATTTTTACTCCAGATTTCTTCATTATTAGGCTTTTTTTTTATCTTATCAATCTGATGGACTGAGACAAAAAAAAAAAAGATAGAGACAGACGTGTTTGTCAATAATTTAAAGCAACACTAAGGAACTTTCAGTTTCCGTTGATTTTGGCGGCGCCAGTGGACAAAAGCGGTAGTGTTTTGCCTGAACAAATACTACAGTTCCCATGAGGACTAGTGCGTGGCGTCATAAAATGCTGCTCCGGTTGGCGCGCTGTAGGACTGAACTCGCCTGCATTTGTTTCCAGTGGCTGTGTGAAGACGGATAGCGACGAGGTAATGGATCTAATGGTGGCTAAACGATGTTATATCATAATGTGACGCATGCCGTGTGCAGGGTTCCTACCACCCTCCTCACAGTTTCTTAGTCCAAGTGAAAGCAATACTGACGCCCTCAGCCCGTGACAGAGGGGTCATTCAACTCGTTGTAAGTCAATGTATCATCACAAAAGATATTAAAATGTTTTATTAAGGTTGAAAAGTTCCTTAGTGTCGCTTTAAAAAACTGTCTCAGATCAGGTGTTTTTTCATGGTTTGGAGTTCACTTCCTGTTTCTTGGTCTGAACTTCATCCGGCTGCGGATAATCGCGAGGCCTCAGCGCCTCAGTCTGTCAGAGCAACGCAGACAGAAGTCAGAGAAACAGACGGTCTCAGCTTGGTTGTTGGCCTGTTACATCTGCCACACACACACACACACACACACACACACACACACACACACACACACACACACACACCCTCCGCAGACCCCTCCTCCCACTTCCAGACCCTCTAACGCGACTAATCTGATTAAAACAGTGTCCACACAGAGGGAGGGGACCCTGCTGACAGCAGTGAGCATGTTTCTGGATTGTTGTTGTTGTTTTTGTTGTGATTCACTGTTTCACATTAGACCAGCGTGTCACTGAGATTCTTTTGAATCATTATTTTATTATCTCTCTTTGTGACTGCACCCTTTCTCTTTATGGTTGGAGATTATCAATCAAACGCTTCTGCGTGTGTGTGTGTATGTGAATGTGAGTACGTGCACGCAGGCGGAGCGTTAGAGTGGTTCAGCATTCTCTGCCAAAGACAGGAGTCGTTTCGAGGATGCAGAGAGACGTGCTAAGGTTAACTTCCTCGGGCTCTTTCGGTCTCTGTCCGGGGGTCATGCGGGTGTTTCTGCAACGCGCTCAATCATCTGAGCTCCTGTGTGGAAGCAGCAGGGGGCTCTGTGTGTGTGCACGGTAGCCCGGATCAACCAATCAAACAATGAATGAGCATTTAGGATTTTCAGCAATATTTACACATACAGTGTTTGCATTAAATAGTTTTTTTCTTTCTTATCAGTTTTGACGGTTTTCCATTGATTTAAGTTTTGGTTTTAGTGGAATTGAAATGAACTGTAACACATCTGATCAAAAGGCTGGATCTTGCAGGTCTCGATCACCGATCGTTCACACAGATTAAATGCGTTGGAGCAGAGAAACAACATAAACTTGCAACCCTAGTCTGTTTGAGCAAGGATTGAGAAACACCACTGAAAAGAATGCTGCTGTCAAACCACATTCCCCACATCTCTGAACGCCACCAGAAGCTCATTTGCTCCTTTGCTAGCTATTTTCATGGCGCGTGAATAACCTTGTGTTGAGGCGGCTATTCGAGATATTTGAGCGCGACCGTGCTTACCTGACATTTAACCCCATCGATCAGGTGTGTCCCGAACAGCATTCTAATCAGGCAATATGGAAAACATGTGACTTTACTTTGAGTGACTCTCACATAGATATATATAGCAAAATAGATGCTTCAGTAAAATCATTGACATTAATCATTCAAATGCAGTGAAATATTTTATCGATATGAATAATGTTAACGTTATTTGCTTTGTTGGCTGAACCTGAACTTCAGCCTCCCTTTTTTTGCTCATTAATCATCCTAGTTTGTGAAGCGCTGCAGCCTGACCCTCATGACCCCGTCTGACATCTTCAAACCCAGGCTGCCTTTTAATACCCAAACAGAGAATGGTGACTATTTCAAAAACAACACGGAGGTATTTTCTCTCCAAAAAATTCAAAACAAGTCAAAAAGCTTGTGGGAATTTAGTTCAAACAGCAAACTCAGTGTCTTTGCCTCGTCCATGAAATAAATAAATGGTATTTCTCTTCATTTTTCTCCCTGGTCTGAGCTTGTTGGCTGCTATAGTTCTCAGAAACTGAAGAAATCCTGAAAATAAATATGAATTGTTTAATCCTTGCATTCGAACATCCAATCAAATCTCCCCCTGCTCGCAGCCAGCAAAGGCAATAACACCTCTAAAGGAGACAAAACCATCTAATATATGTTCATATCCGGTGCCTGGGCTAAGCCCTGCGAGGGGCTTTAAGCTGCTGACCCCATCAGTCCTGCCAGCACAGCGTCTGACAGCTTGACGAGGGGAAGCAATGAGTGGAGGCTCATTAAAAACAAAAACCGCCTTCTTTCAGCAAAAATCTGATTCTTTACAACTTCTGGTTTTAGGAATGAATTCACCTCCACGCTCGAAACAAAATGCAATTTCTCATGATAATTGTATTGATTTCATATTGAGTTTCACAGCAAAGCAGCTAACAGATGCCTCAGATGACTGACAGCTGACACAAGCAAGTTAGCAGCTTTTGAAATTCTATAAGTCTTTAAATACATCCTGCACCTGCTGCTCCTGCCATGTTTAGGAGTGTCTCAATAGGAAACACTAGTTTTCAAAATGAATATTAGAATTTTCATTAAGGTTTATTTTCTCAAAAATCAAAGGGAAAAAGGCAATACCTGACCTAAAAGCACAACGACATGAAGCCTCAACACAATTCTGGGTATGAAAGCTCACGTCTGTGAACATCCTCTGCCCGGTTATTGAAATATCTCAGACAGACGAGTCAATTATGAGTCTGAAAGCACAGCGTGCAGCAAGGAGAAGAGGGAGGGGAGTGAAGGGGTAATCAATCATCCTCTCCAGAGGCGGACGGGATGAGTGTGTTGTTTACACTCCAATCAGGAGCCTCATCCTGTCATCGCTGACTGTAGATGAGTGTGATTTTGAAGCCAGGCTGCCGGATGCTGAGTGGATTTGTGGAAGGTATTTGCGTGAGTGTCGCAGTGTCGACGGGGCACCGGGTGAGGGTCCCTATCACCGCCAGCCGGCTCTTATCACCCCAAGAGAGGTCAGAGGTCAAGCCGCCGAAGCCTGCATTCCACCAGGGGTCACGATTATTATATCCTGAACTCATGAAGATAAATCCAATCAGATTATGTTTTGCACTGGACAGGTTGGATATATGACCGGCTCAGTTTTCTACATGGCAAATTTTAACAAGCAGAAAGATCTTTTTCTCCTTAAACAAGGAACACCAAGAGCTGATCGCGGATTCAAAGGTCAGAGGTCAAATGTATAAGACTGACCAAGAATGTGAAAATGTGAAGACCTCTTCTTTGCTAAATGTGATTGGAATCTCCTATGGACAAATGAGAGTGATTATTAAATTAGTTTCATTTGAGGCCCGTAAATTAGACCTGTGTTCACCAGCTGTGAGATAAACATCTGTAACACTGCAGGAGAAGTGAGTTTGAGGTTTTGAGTTCTGAAACAGGAATAAACAGTTAGTTTCAGAGAGCCTGAAGGTCAGGAAGGAAGAAGGAAGATCTGAGTCTGTGCAGTGTGTTGTGACTCATAAAAACACTGAAATGTTATTTACCACTGACGCAGCGTCGGACGCTCAGCAATGAGAGCTTTTAGTCGTCCCACAGAGCTCATGTATTGATCGTTCCTTTTCATACAAAATGTTCTCCAATGGAAACATTTTAAATGGATCTGTTCCCCAAACTAGTGGACGCTCAGCCAAGTTGAGTATGAAGAAAAAACACTCAGGACAGAAAGGAAAAAAAGGGTAAAACGTGGTTAAATATAGGCACAGGTTGACCCTGAACCCTGACACCTGGTTCATGACGCTACAGAAAATACTTGCTTAGGTTTCACAGCCTATTCCAGAGCTGAATAATTGTTCTCTCAAGACGAATTCAACCAAGAGGATAAATCCACTGATAAACTCAGATTCATCATTTTCTTAAAGAGACATAATAAACTTAATGTGTAAGATCCAGACTTAAACTTACACTTAACTATTATAAGTATAACTATTTAAAAATGTAGTTGAGGCAGCCTTCTATTCATTACTTCTGAGTTTGCGCAGTATTTTCAACTCCTGGCACCGTGGATCTGCCCCTGAGGTTGAATCTGTATCCTGCATCATGAAGAGGAAAGCAGATTCACGTATTGAACAATTTAAAAAATCTATTCTGCTAAAACCAAATGGCTTGTTTGGTAGATTGAACAATTGATTTCTGGAAAAAAAAAAACCCACACACACACATATTGGTGCTGCTCATCCTACAAATGCATGTTCATTACATGACTTTAAACATATGAATCAGATAAAAATATATAAGAGAAAGAAGAATAAATTTGAGACTTTATGACAGTGTGAGTCTCTGAAGGGAAGAGAGAAGCCGATAGGAGGGTAGGGCTCAGAGGAGTTGTGATTTCACTGCATGTCATCCCTCTGTGGCTTCACTCACTCTGCAGAAATTAGCAAGGCATGGTCTGGATTTTATTAAAAGGAAAGAATGTGTGTGTGTGCATTCGCCGTGCACGCATGTGTGTATCTTAATGAGAATAGACGGCACGTCTTGACAGCACAACGCCAGAAATAAACCGGGAATGGGACCAGAATTGCAATTTAGAACTTTCTTTTTCCATTCTGTAGCCACAATCAAACCGCCTTCATCTCAGAACATACACACAAACTGTGTCTGTGTGTCACGGCGCTCAGACACCACCCACAGTAATCCCATGCCCATTTAGGCACGCTCACGCTCACGCTCACAGAAATGTGTTAGCTGCTCACAGAAGCGCTTTCCAGCTCTGTTTTCAGGGAACGCCTGTTGCTATTTTTATCTGGGCTGTAGAACCTCTGTGGAGCCGTGAGTGCTGTAATCATTTTTTTTCCTCCTCCTTCTTCTTCTTCTTCTTCTTCTCTGCAGCACTTTCAGTCATGTGCCGTGTCAAAACAAAGCGCTCGGAAAACGTGCAGCTGCAGCCGGGAGCCAACTGTTGATACGACTCCTGGCCCGACGCCCTGAAGCGCCGCCGTCCCGCTGTGTCAACATCTGTGTGCATGTTTGACCACGTACTCGGTTTTGTGTATGATAAACACCTCCGCCTCGCTGATGAACTTTGCTCACTCAGAAAACAAGTGTGGAGTTTTTATTACGTGCGCAATCGTGTGGTGACAGAAAATTGGGTACTAGATGTACAGTACCTGAACAAGACCTGACTGATACCAGAGAGAGAGAGAGAGAGAGAGAGAGAGAGAGAGAGAGAGAGAGAGAGAGAGCAGCAGTCACATCGCTTTCTCTTTCATTTTATCTGAAGACCTTGTCTGCTGAAAGGAGCTCTTTCACACAGATTTCACACAGGTTCAAATGAAAGAAAGCAAAAAGATCGCAGCCTTGGCGCACGTATGCATCCACCGTGGACAAAGGAAGGCGGAGGACGTCCCCCTCTTTGTCCCCCTCCACCCTTTCAACCATCACATCTCATTTCTTTAGCAAAAAGCCGTGAGCATTTTCTAAAACCTTCCTGTCGGTGGAACAATCAACCACAAGATTTATCAGCAGCAGCAGGCTCCGGCTGCAGCGCCGCGGCGTTCGCCGGCTGGTGACAGTTTGATGACGGTGGCGGAGACAGAAGCGTTATCTGCTTGATCGAATTGGGGGTGGCGGTGCTGAATTGGCACAATGGTGTTTGGCGGTAGCTTCATGGGTTTCATCAAATAAACATGCAGCTGATTCGAGATCTCCAATCATGCCTCCAACTCTCATCTGCAACAAATTAAACTTGATATTTATTACATTATTAATTATGATTAATGTCTCGATGTAATGACGAACCAATGTGATAAATGATGGAGCCCCTGCAGTATTGAACCTGCTCCCCCAAGACAAACCCTGTCCTATCCTCAGTAAGATAAATCTCTCATCAGATAGATTTCCTTTTGTAAAGACAGAAATAGACCTATGCATGTGGTTACTGCAGGTTATTCGCTAGAAACATTGCTAATCCAACCTAATGCCAAAATTACCTCATGCATGACTCAGTGGCTCAAGTACTTGATCTCCGCTCTGTCTCTCTCAAACACTCACACACACAAACACACACAGACGAATTTTTAGTGAGATATACAACGAAACCGAATCCAAATAGCGTCTTCCGACTCCTCCACAGCTCTGGAAAGCGTCTGCTGGAGCTCCTCTGACTGCAGCGTGCAGGCTGCCCATCGAGGCGATCAGCCGCTGATAAGAACGAGTGTTGTGTTTGATGGCGTTGCTATGGAAATGCAGCGAGCGACACGTTATTTGGCTGCATGCGCACGTTCCTCCGTCACTTTTCCTTCCTGAGCAACGATGAGATTTTTACAGCTGTTTAGAGAGACGAGGGGGGTCACACAAGACATACCGTACGCTCCGAGCAGAGCGGCGTCCACTTTGAAAATATACGAAAATATACCTCCAGCGTCCTGAAAACCAAATTTCAGCAATTACAGATGACACTGACACAAGTGTATGAAGAGAAAAAAGAAGACAAAAATGATAAGTACAGCTATCTTGACTTGATACTGAACCAGAGTTTTGTCTCCTTCACTCTCACCTGTCTGAAAACTGTAAACACAGCTGTTGCTGTTGGTGTTGCTGTGACTGCAGCTGAGCTGTCAGTACAGCGTGCATCAGTCCAACTCTCTCTCAGTTCAGCCGAAATAAACTGCACTGAGGGCGCTATCTTGGAAAAAGTGATTCAAACAAGAAGAAGCAGCAGAGATAAGGACATGCAAGCATTAAGAGACGGTTCTTTGCTGAGTCATCATGGGCTGTGTGTATTCTCAGTAAACAGGAACTGATTGAACACCAAGACAACAACTTCAAAATAATAATAATAAAAAAAACTAATAGTAAAGCTTGCAGTGTATAATCTGGTGTTTCGCGCAACTTTTTCGTTATTTCATTTGAGTTGTTAGATCCTGTCAGTTACTTCATGTCATAAGTCACCGACTGAGCAGAATGAGTGTGTCTCAATCGCATTGCTCAATTTTCTCAGTATTTCATTGGAAATATGGCCAGAGTTTTGGAAAACAGCAGAGGGAGCTGCCTCTCACACTGTACTTGTGAAAGTTATTCGTAAGACTGCCAAGACCTGCCAGATGCCATCCCATCAAAACCTTTATCGCGGTCTCCTCGTGCCACCAGCCCCTCATAAACCCTCGACCCTTTTCCCTCCCTCCTCCTTCACCAACACCTCTCTGACTTCATGAGCTTAGCTCATCTTTCTTGTAGCACATAAATATGTCAGAAACAGATCTTTACACCTTCGGTGTTCCGTATTCTGAGCCCAGAATTATTTCTTTTTATATGATGCCGTCAGTGTTTAAGGTCTCAAAGACTTTGCTGGGATTCCCCAACAAACACTCAGTCAATAAAGTACCAAATCTCGGAGGAGTATCCCACATAGCTCACAGCATTTGCTTCTATTTTGTGAGTTCACTCCTGCCAGCGGTTGGACTCCTGACCAGACTGAGCCAAGTACCAAAGTATTTGACAGTGGAAAAAAAAAAAAATCCAGGCTGCTGACTGTACCAGTGATCAATACTGAAGGTTTTAAAAGTTCAGAAGAGCTCACATTACATCAGAAATACTTCAAAACCAAGACTTGTTGTTCTCAGTCAACAACAAAAGATCTCCTGGAATGAAATTCCACATAGTTTTATATAAAGACCAGCAATGCACTAGTTCTTTATTGATCTTAAAATGAATCTGGTTTCACTTCAGTACTTATTTTTGTTAAATTACAGCATCGATACTTCCATTCCAGTGAAGAATGAGAATACTTTTGTTCCCTCCTAACCTCCCTCAGCTCTTCATCGGGAAGAAATGCCGTCCCATCTCACCAATGTCCTCAATCCGGGGTCAAACAGCTAAATTAGCTCTCACAAAGGAAAAACCAACACATACTTACAGCACATGCTTTGAATCAGTCACGTGAGAACAATTGCATACCTTCATATAGCATGATTACTAACTCTCCCCGGACCATCGCACACACACGCTCACACACACACTCGCAGGCCTGAGTATATACACAGGCAGGGTGCTGGTCTGAAAGCATATACAGCGCACATTGCGATGGCCTGATTTGTTTTGACTCCGGGCCAGTAATGATATACCTAGAAGACTCTGAAGATAACTTTAATGATACACCATACTTCATGCCTTATGAACTTCAAACTCTCACTATATGCGTGTTTGTGTGTGTGTGTGTGTGTGTGTGTGTGTATGTGCGAGTGCACATGCTGATGGCGGTATAATTAATGCGGCATCAGACACATGGCCCACGGTGCCACGGTGGGCTTGGCTGAGCACAGACAGACCGCCATTCTCCGACTGACCTCGGAGTCACTCGGCTTACGTTCGAGTCGATATGTTGATATCTGGAAGAAGGCTCGCACACGGAGCAGCACGTGTTGGAAGGGATTTCACGACAAATTGAGCACTGTTTACTTTCTGCAGAAGTTTATCTAACCAGATTTTTCTGTTGTCATTCACACATCGAGTGACAGAGGAACAAAAGTTCACTCTGTAATTCAATATAATCAAACTGCTCCATGCTAAAGCCATGTGTGGCGCTTCTGATAAACGTGCACCATGTTACCTCGCAATAACACACTCTACTGCAACATTAACATGTTGTGACAGTGTTTGTAAAACTGTCAACAAACTTCATGTGACTTGTAATTATCATGTGAAAATATGTCAAAGCATTTATATTTGCCTTTCAGCGCCGGAGCGTCGGCTGATAGATTCAACCGATGGACATTTACACTCTGTAAACAACAGTGTATAGAGAGGACATAATGTTTAGACATTACAGCTGAAAGACATTGTGTTATATACAATGAAATCCTGATTTATCAGCTTGACAGAACTCTCTTGTTCTCAGGTTTTTTTTTTTTTCATTCATTGATGCATTTTATTGGCATGGACAGAGATTTATTATGTCTGATACCAGAGCACAGATTGACTCTGATCCAGCCATCCATCTTTTATTATCCAAGAGAGAATCTGAGAGCAGGAGCCTAAATGGTGACAGCTCAGAGTCATTGATTTACCACAACACTGATGCATGATGGGATACCTGAATCCCAGACACAAACTTGACATGAAAAGACATTTATCCACATTTAAACTTTGGTATTTTTGTTCCCAGGCTAATAGATTGCATTAGTTTAAAAAAAAAAAAAAGTGCAATTCCATAATGCTGATTGTGTGAGAACAGATGCATACGTTTGGCCCGTCTGGATGCTGAGAAGTGCGGCAGCCTCTGAACAATGCCGGCGGTCTCCGGCAAAAACAGCATTCCTCTCAGTCTGCCCGGCCTGCGGGCCACCTCACGTGACGCCACCTGACTTCCTACTGTACACTCTGACTCACATTCACACCTCTGTGATCCCATAAACCCGGCCACTAAAACCTGAACAGACTGTGGAACCAGCAGAGTTTTATTTTCACAGCAGAGAATAGAAGAGGGGAAAAAACAAGAGACACATTGTGGCAGAGTAAAGTCACAGAGCACATGGAGCTTCTTAAGATGTGAGCCCACGTTCTGCATAACAACAAGAGACACTCGGGTTTGTATGTGGAAATCATGGGAAAGGAGCTGCTATGAATAACATTTAAATGCAAAACAGTGGCGTTGTGGTCAAGACCAGCTCACCCAAGACCAAGACCAGAGCATCCCGATACCAAAACAACACTTGAAGGAGTCCAGACTAAATCAAGACCAAGATCATGAGAATGTGGCCTGGAGACCAGACTCCAGAACCACAACACTACAAAATAAAAAAAAACATTGGTCACCACTGCTACCAGTCAGATGTCTGCCGTCAAAACTGATTTAAAACACATTTCCACGTGACTTCGCAATCTCTCCTTAAATACTCTTGGCAAAGGCGTCAGATATAAAGCAGGTGCCACTTTGTTTTGGTGAGTCTGAATGATTAAAAACCAGAACAGCCTAACACCTAATACACTAACACCGAACAGCTAACAACACCGGACAGGCGCTCTATACACAATAGATGTTTATGACAGGAAACTCTTTGGATGATCAACAGCTTGAGGATGAGATAAGATGAGATAAGATAAGATAAGATAAGATAAGATTCTTTTGTCGCACAAATGGACAAACTCAATTTTGCAACAGCAATAGAGTGACATAGCTGTAACTGAAATTGAAGATTAAATATTGTACAAAATAAAGACACACTTTGTCTTACACAAAAGTCTTATTAAAGTCATGCCCATCCGTTGTGCTAAAGCCTTTTGTCTCATGATCAGATTCAGCTAATGTAAATGTAAGGAAGACTTTTTCTGAAGACATGAACATCTTTAGATTTACTGTAAACTCAATGGACTCAAAGTTCTCACATCATCTGTCGTGTGTGTTGAATTCCTTTGAGTCCATTTAACCAGTCCTGTTGGGTTGCACATCAGGAAATAATTTGTTTCTGTAGCATCACTACTTCTGACAGGAATGTAAGAGTAACTGTTGCTGTGACTGCAGTTACATTTAGTGAAGTTTCCATAACTTGTCGCATTGCTCTTTACTTTTTAAACTGTTGGATGTTTTATTTTTTGCACAATGCCAGATGTGATAAGTTCAGTTTGCACCATATGAATCAAAGTACATTACATGGTGGAAATTATATTCCAGTTTGAGTAAAACTACCTGAAGAACACACACACTTAACAACAATGCCTGCAGTGTTTATGTCAGTTCTTGTAAATTATAATTCCTCCCTTTGCAACTATCTGTATTCAAGAAGTAATCTTTATTAAATTGCCCGACACTGATTAGATCAGAGCTGGGAGAGCTGGTAAACAACGCCAGGCTGAGGAAAGCATCTGGCAGCGTGGCTCAGACCCTCCTGGAACAGCTCAGCTCTTTCCAATCACATACAGATCTCTTCTGGTCTGCTGGCTTCAACACAGGCGCAGAGAAGTGCTTGTAATAATGACTGAACTTATCCCTCTGAATGCCACTGACATTATGTGTACTTTATTGTGTTGCAGAGATTTGTATCAGCATAAAAAAACACTCCGAATCCAAGGTGATGAAACAAAGCTCGGGGAAAGTGGGACTGTTCAGTTTGCTGTGCGTAATGGTTTTGTTTTTCTGTCGGATGCTGCTTTTAGGGGAACGATCGGAGGCGATGCTGCTGCTTGGTTTGCTGAGCTGAAGTCTATCTGCAAAATAAGAATCACTAAATATAAGCAACACATCACAAGAAAGTTCCTCCTGATGGTCTCTTGTCAGGAGTTTGCATGTTCTGCCTTTTCCATGCAAAAAAAAAAAAAGCTTTTTTCTCAAAGCATTTCACTCTCATCAACTTCAGTTCACCATTTCCACAACTGCTTTGGATCTCATGCATTGACAAGAGATCATGAGATATGTGTGAACCAGACCTACGTCGTTTTCCTGTCTCGCTTTGGCAGTTTTCCCACTTTGAAATTCAACAAGTGAATGCGACAAGTGTTGAAGCTTGGCCTGGTGCGCTACCGTGAAGTGACATGTGAAATTCCCGCTTGAGCTTCTCACACAAACTGTACATCTATACATCGCCGAGTCCGGGATGTGTGCTTTACATTTCCAGAAAGCGAGAGACGTTTCTCTGGAAAGGCTGACGAGCTTCCACCCCCGGCTCTTCTCACGTCGACATCCAGCTCGACTCACCCTGATGCTGTGAAACTCCACGCAGCTCCCGGCCCTGCTCCGGCCTCCCTGGTCGTCCTCCATGCCAACCAGCATCTCCATGTCTGAAAATCTCCGTCCTCCTGCTGGCATTGTTTGTGTGTGTGTACTGAGAGGATGGGCCTGCTAAATTAGCATCAGCTCAGTCTGATAACCTCGATTTGCCGCCTCCTCCCTCCTCCTTCCTGTGGATCTTCTCCGTCTCCCACCTCTGGTGAAGTTCAGCAACCTCCTCCGTCACGCCTGCTGCTGTGTAGATCCATCAAGACCAGACAGTTGACTTTAGTTCACAAACAGTTTGAAATATCAAGGAAAAAACAACCAGAGGTGTTTTTTCTGAACTCCTCAGCCTCTCTGCTCCTGCCGGTCTGGATGGCAGGGTGTTTGGTTCTGTCCAGTCGTTCATCCCTATCCCCCCCCCCCCCACTTTTTTTCCCCCATTCATTCCATGCCCAGACAGGCCCGTCTGGTCCCATTGGCTAGTCAGGTGGAAGGGGGCGATCGGAGGGCGGGGCCGCAGGGCAGGAGGAGGAGGAGGAGGAGGAGGAGGGGGTGAAGGAGAACATGATGAAGGGGGTCATAAGGAGGGCTGACAGCGTCCTCCAAACTGTCACACAGGGGAGCAAAAGGAGGGAGGGAAAGAGCAACACGCTCATCTGCGATGGGCGACATGTGTATGATTACCTCCTCCTCCTCCTCCTCCTCCTCCTCTTCCTCCTCTTCCTCCTCCTGCTGCTCATTGTTCCAGCGTTGTGGGGTCAAAAAGAGGAAGGGGAGAGGCAGGGATGAGGACAGGCCGTGGAAACAGAGACTTACCAGAGCAGCAGTGGAAGACGGAACGAGAGGAAGATATCACAGAAATGTGTGTGTGCGTGTGCGTGTGCGTGTGCGTGTTCCTCTCGCAGACAGACACTGAGCTGCACCGTTGTAATCACTGTTGCCCCAGTGGCCTTTGCTGTTCAAATACACTGCGCCGAAGTGAAAATAGACACCATTGTGCTGAGCTGTTTAGCCTGGTGTGATGACATGCACACGCACACACACACACACACACACACACACACACACACACACACACTCTTAAACAGAGGGAGCATTTGTACTTGTTTATGAATTCATTGTGCTCCCTTGTCTCATCGGGTTAGATTTAAGGTTACCGAGCAGTTTGTTTGTTTTTTTAGCGGCGGTAGCCACAGTCTGAGGAAAGGGAATGAGTTTTGATAGCAGACAGGCCAAATATACAAGCGCACATTTGTGCGTTGATGTACGCGTAGACTTTCTTGTAAACACACTGAGTTTGATTTTGCCAGCTTGAGGATTGAACTAAGGCTCTCTCTCAAAAACAAAAAGTCAAACAATTTATTTCCACCGGGCATCAATCAGCACAGGTCGGGGACCCAGAGAGACAAATCAGGGTTTGGCATGCTGTTCTGAGTCAGGTGAAGATGAGTTCAACACCAAAATGACATTCAATAAACCACATACAGGTGGGAAAATCTCTTTATTGTTCAGAAAATAAGTGAGGGTCTGGAAGATCTGGAAAAGCTATGAGGCCTCAATTTAATTCAATTTTATTTGTATTGTCCCACCAAATGCAAAACAGTCATCTGAACCCAACAATTCCACATGTGCAAACGTAAACGATGATGGAAAGGAAAAACTGGCTTGTAAAGGGAAGAACCCTTTTGCAGAACCAGGCTCAGAGGTGGAGCTGACAAGACAAGGAAGCGGCTGCAGTTAGCTCCCAGTAACAGACACAAACAGTACAGATGAACCGGCGGCTGACGAGATTAAGTACAGTACATATGTACAGGCTGGGAGTGGGGGAGTAAATGAGGCCGGCTGACAACACAGAGTGAGTAATCAGGAAGCACCGAGGAGGACATGGAGGCGGACTCAGACACACACCTGTAAGGAGAGGGCAGCTGGCGGGAAGAACGTCCAGACACAATCTGAAGCATGAAAAATCAGAAAGATACCAACAAGGCATGCAACGTATAAAAATGAGACCTTAAACAGTGGATGGATGGATGGATGGATGGATAGATGATCCACTGTGTCGACCTCATGGCTGACATTACTGCAGGACTGAACCAACGACTGTGCTACTTGAAGTTATACGACAGAGCAGAATCTCCATCACTCGTAACCATGGTAACCGAGAGTGTTAGTTCATAGAAGCCACAACACAAGGAGGCCAGACAGACACAAAGGAACCCTTTGCACCGCTCCTGGACGCCGACGTGAGATACTGCTGCTGGTAATGACACAGCTGAAAGGATGACAGCTTCCAGGCTGAGGCCGTTCTAATAACTGAAGTCACGTGAAACGGCCTGGAGGCGAAGGAGATAAACAGCAACGCAAAGCATAACAGCTGGAGAAGCCAGAGCAGGTGAGGGATTATCAGACTTTAGTTACAGGGGTTTTTTTTTCTTTTCATTGGTGACTTTCTTTCTCTTAAGTGCAGCTTTAGTGGGCTTGAAGCTGTGTTTACGTACTCCGCTAATCATCACAGCCACGGACAGAAAAGACTTCTTACAAATGCTTTGAGTTCTGAATGCAATCGGGAAGGATTTTAACCTCATGTGGGCACAACAATGCGAGCACTGACATGTCGCTTCGTGGCCTCAGGTGGTCTCATTTCATCTGTTGACAGTCTGACAGAGCCGTGCACATGAAACACATTACTGTGGCCTCGGCTCTCCGATGGCTCTCTATTGCAGCGAATTAACTATGATTTCACCGACCATCATGAAAATCGATTTGCGGAGTCCTCTTACCCGTACTCTGCTCCCGCGGAGCTGTCACCGCCGCTGTGCGTTGGTGAATGTCATAAAGTAAACTCCTCCAGATTGCTGATTTTAATTTATAACAAATGCTTCATCTATTCTTCGTGAACTGACCCCGTGCCTCCTCCCTCTCTCCAACATCCATCGCACTTGTTATGATCTGCAGGAATCGGACACTAACATAGAATTACAGGAGATTTCCTGACGTCGCAGAATGCCTTGTTTGGTTCCTTCCCCATATCCCTTACTAATACCTTTTCTGGACTCTCGTTTCCTGGTGTTTACATTTGGCTTGTGCTCCAGTTTCAGCAGTTTATAGTAGCCTTGTGCATGTGTATGTTAGGATAATGCTCCTGCTTATGCCACGCTGTAAAAAAAAAAAAAACCTGGAAAGACATTTATTGTCAAATGTAAAAGCAAACTTATTCTGTTTATTGTTTGGATCGTCTATAAATGTCAGAGTCAGACGAATGGAGGATCAGGCTGGATTAATGAACTTTGATTGCGAGCATAAATATACTTTGTATACAATCAAGCCTGTGGAACAGTCCTCCGCTTGCTGGTGCTCGCGGTGGAAAAATCTGCTCAAATATCGGGTTTATTCAGTCAAAACATCCAACTGCCACACTGTGAGGTTCCCCAAAAGTATCCCTCTCTTCATAAGCCCATCATATTAGTGGCAGCCCAATCTTTGGTCTGGGTCTGGATTTGACTAATTGGATCACGGCTCACTCAAGCTTTCATAATGCCGGGCTAACAGCTCACAAAGTTAAGCAGACAAAGAGTTTCAAAGCAGGCAAAAAAAGGGCCAGAGGTGTCTAATTTGCACCTACATTGCGTGCTTCCACAAGACAGTGCCTCTATTTGACCTGGCTAATAAACTAGTTGAATTAGATGCCGGTACAGTTACAAACTGAACAGTGAATTATCATAATCTGAGTGTGGTGTTTTGTGTTGAATCATCTCCTCTTCATCCACCAGCGTGTGTGCGCCCAGTTCCCAGCTTCTAAACACAGCAGCTCACAACTCCTTCCATCAACCTCTTGATGACGCTGGACGACGGCTCGCACCGCCGTGGCGAGCGCCTCTCATGACGGCTGATGTCTTTGGTGTGCGAGTGTGAAAAATGTGCTTAACAAGTAAGAACCCTGTTTCACCCTGTTTTTTTTTTTTTTTTCAACAACAGATCAGCGGCCAATCAAAGCCACAATGGCCTTACAAGGGAACAATTTCACAATTATGAATCTTCATTAGTCAAAGATCTCGGTGCAGAAGATTCAGCTGGCTGACAGCGGATGTCAGCTGGTGTTAAAGTTATCTTATGAAGCTTGATGCTCAGCCAAGTAGTTAAATGAGTAATTGGACATTTGGCAACGAGCCTCAAAACTCTGATCCCTCCTGTCCTCCCACAGCACCTTCTACATCTCCCTCTTCTGCCTCCTCACATCTTTCCGCCCTCTTTATCGGCTGTGCGTGAAGCCCGGGTCAGGTTTTCACTCATTATCCCGTCTGCTCCGCTCAGGGTGTTTAATCACCTGACGTGTTTTATCTCCACTCTAATGAGAACCGCAACGTACAAAACTCTCCCCTGTGGGATTGACAAGGAGGGGGGGGGGGGGGGGGGGGGGTCCATTTGTCCTCTCTTTTACGCTTACAGTTTAAAGTGATATGAAATGGAAATATGCACCTAAAATAGTGAGTCGATCTATTTCACAGCCCTCCAAAGTGATTGTTGTGATAACTTCGCTCGAAAGAGTAACGACCCTTTTCAGTGTGCTAATTTGTGTCACAGCTGCATAAATATTATCTACTTTACAGCCCAATTGGCTCACACAAGTTATGCACGACCTGAGAAATGTGTGATTTCATTAAGACAGAGGGCTGAAGTCTCTACGGAGGCATAATTTCTGTTTAAAAAAATATCGATCTTGAAAATATTGTTGAAAAATTACTGAAGTGGCCCAATTCAATCACAGGCGAGTTCATTAACTGGTCAGTTTGCGAGAACAGGTTACAGAAAAGTTCCACAAGACAACATGTGTGAAAAAGACTTGTTCCATGAATGTTTTAGATACTCAGTAGATCAGGTTGTTTTAACCTCTTGAAGATATCGTTGTTTCAAATAAGTTTTATCTGGAGCAATGAAATGATAGCTGGTACGTTTTATTCGAAGACAAACATGAAAAATCTGAGGAGAAAAATGTAACGTGAGTCCAGACTGGAAGAGGAGATAAAATAAAAGGGCTTTTGATACAGATCATGTGGGGAAACCAGTCAGAACTAACAGAACTCCTCAAATTCAGTCTTTTTTGTGATGCATGTGAGCCCAAGAACACTTTAACATAAAAAAAACAAAACAGAAATGATCAATAAAAGCAGCTCCACACTGTCTTCATTTGGTTGAAACTTTCCAGATGTGTTCCACTGCACCGGTCACGTCATCCACTGCTTCGAGCCGTTTTCACTAACACAAATTATGGTTAGTTTCTACATTTGTAGTCAGAGAAAACTTCATCTAACGCTCAACAGTACGTCTGATCACTGCCAACACTCCATCAATACATGGATCTTATACGTCTCCCACATTTCAATGAGCCAAGCAGGTGGCAATTTTCCTTCTACTGATGTATAAATTAAACATTGACACATATAGTTACATTTTTTGAGAGGACTTGGTGTTAAATGCCTTTATATGTGCCAATCTGTGTGTGTATGTGTGTGATGCTTAGTCTCAGTCAGCTACTGGGAATTTAATCATTCAACATTTGTTTGATTGATGAAGCTGAAAGTTGTTTTCAGAGCTCAAATATTGGCAGTCTGTTTAAGCCATGCATACTTAACTTTAAAGAGTATCAACACTAAAACAAAGTACTTCTTAATGATGAGCTGAAGTCTTCAAAGGTATCTTTCATGTAATGAGGAAGAGGTCGATAGTAATGTTTATGTTAGCAGATTTGTTTATTTTCTCATTTATTTCACAATGACTACAAAAATAATTCCATTCCTGTACATCCAATGTTTTAGAGCCACACCGTGATGAATCAGTACTAAAATTATTCCTACATCTCTTTTCTCTACAAGCTTCATTCTACCAGTGCAGGGTCACATCAAACTGGAGCACCCAGAGAAAAATTGTTGTAATTTGTCTGTCGAAGCCCGATTCTTCGGGGAATGCTCGACATGATTGCATTGTTCCACTCAGCAGCAACAATAAGGCAGTGCGGTGTGTGGTCGGGCCGCGCTGCAGTGGGGGGGCGGCGGGGGATGTGTCTGGGAAACGGCTATAGGGAGCGGCGCTCGCACCCCCCTGCTGCTCACGTATGCAGCGGCTGGCTGAGAGAGTGGCGAGAGTCAGAGAGCGAGCCGGAGCCAGGACCAGGAATGAAAGTGGCGAGAGCCAGCGGGGGAGCTGGCTCGTCATGAAGGCGCCCTGAATTCGCTGAGTAATTGTGAAATAAAAGCCTGAAGCTGGAACCGGCCTGCCTCCTTCTGTGCTGGGAAATCCACGGGAGCAGCACTTTAGTTACAGTACAATAAAATTTAACTTCTTCAATTGCGACCTTTGTTTTTTTTATCACGATTCTCATTAATTCTCAAGAAAAAGAAACAAAGCAGACCCTTCAGACTTGTTAACCTTGGAAATTAAGTTACACACACAATCCCAATAACTACAGTATAAATGAGTGTTTCTGTCTAAATAGAAACCCAGCATCAGATTTTGAGAACATGTTTGGTTTTGTCGAAAGCCATCTGATGGCTACCACATTAAAAAAGTCCTTGATTGTTGACTGCCAAGCCAGGAAAAGCTTTGCTTTCCTATTTCACTAATCAGAATTCCAGAGCGGCCTCTCTGGCTCCTGTTGTCGTGCTCCTACCGCTCATTTCTGCAGACTGCACCGGCTGGCACCAGAGGAGGAAGTCAAGAAAATATTTTTGATTGTTGGAGTAGTTTTGTTTGGTTGACCTAATTATGAACAAGACCCGCCGCATAATGCGAACGTCACATTAACCTCTGGATGGCTCGGTGGAAAGTCCATCGTCCAGCGTTCGAATGAAAAAGTGTACAAATGTCAGATTGTGACCAATCGAGTCCATTTAATTGCATCTCTTTATGTTTGCCCTGTGATGGACGTAGACGAGATGGATGTACATTCGGATATGTGATTCATATTTGCTTCGTTATCTGCTCCTCAAATTACTGTGAGATTAAACTTTAACCTGAAATTATTAGGATAAACTTAGCTGGAGGCGGATTGAGCTCAGGTATGTCTGCTGCACCTATAATCAGCTCAGATCAGAATTCAACAGATTGGATGAAGCGCCGAAGAAGACGGATGAAACAAGCTCAGAGTTCCAAGTTTCCACCAGTAGAAGTTCCCTGTGTTACTTGATGGTTACCACGGTTACTTGTGACTTTTTTAATAAAGTATGTGAGTTACCTTAGTTACTGAAAACTGATCAAGCCAGTTACTTGGAAACAGGCCAATGTCCAATGATTCCTTCATTTAGTTCTGTTGAAATTACATCTGTTAGTTTGAAGTCAAGAGCACAGATGCTATTTTAGTCTGCCCGAGCTAATCTGTCTTTAATAATAAAGCAGGTTTTTTTTTCATCTTTTTTTCAAGGTCTTACATTTCAACAGGCTTTCACTTTTTTGAGCAGTCATGTAGAATTATATTTGTTTATCTATCTATTGAAGCTGTTTTCTAGCTTTCAGTCATTTTTAATAATACTGGGTACTGGAATTTCTGTTTACATTTGAGAGTGTAAATACAGCCTCATGTCACAAATATCGGATTATTTTTCTTGAATATTTACAGATGGAGACGTTGAGCCGAAGAGGGAGGACTGAATATCCGACGCTCGCCGTGTTGATTCTCTGTTCATCCACACGACCGGCGCGCCACCCATGACACTGTTGACACAGTGATGATTGAGCCAGATAAGCGTGATCCGGTGTGTGTTTCAGAAAATTCCACATGTCTTATCAGCACGTGATGGGATTTTTGAGAGCTGAAAAGTCAATGTTTTTCTTGGAGATGACTGAGGTTTGGCCGGGCTCACGCTGGGCTACATACCATATTATCTTAGAAACAGAGACTAATCTTACACTCACATCTTTACTCGAGGGACAGAAGGAAAAGTTCGCCAGGTTTCCCTTTTCCTTTTCAACTGTGGCTTTGACATCACTGCGAGCGCATGGGATAACGCAGAAAAACACACTCTAAAACTCGGCGAAACTTCACTTGCACGCTGTCCCAGAAACCTACATCGAACGCACCGCCCCCCTTTTTTTTGTCTAATGACCTTCATCACTAAAATAGAGAGTTAAATTCATTCCTGGTCACGGAATGTACATCCTCAGTCAACGTGTCTCGAACTGTTGCTACATTATTGTGACCTAATTCATTTAACATGACGTAAAGCGTCTGTTTACACAGGTTTGCCCAGCATAGGTGGGACGTGATAAGTTCATGACGTACTTTAGATTTTCAGTTATCTGAAATTGACTGTGAATATTTTCTTTTCTTTTCACTTTTAAATACAAATATCTGTATTTCTCAGTGTTTACATTCTTGAAACGGGCCTTTTACTTTTTTTTTTTTAACCCTTTCACAGGAGTGACTGAGCACCAAAGACCATATTCATTTGTTTCCAAGATTTGAAATTTCATGCTGAACCTTTTAAAATACAAAAGCAATTGCAAGTCGTCATCTGTAGGTCAGTTTTTAACGCCACTTCAACAGGATTTTAAAAGTATGAAAAGCCACCCATGGTGTTGATTGACTTGTTAAACTGAAAACTAAACACAATCAAGCGCTCCACATGAGGAAAAGGCCCAATTCTGTAATTGTTTCCTCCAAATATCTTAACTGTTACAGCTACTTCTATTTGTCCTCATTACATGTATTATCTCGTGTTTTACCTGAAACCACAGCTCCATGTCTGAAGAGGCATCCTGCTCTGCTTATGGGCACTAAAACTGAATCTTTTGCAGACATTTTGCATATGTCTTGTCCTTTAGATACATCTTCAAGACGGAATGCTTTGGATAATTAAATCCTTTTGTGCCGTCAGAGCTGAGGAAAAAAAAAAAAAGAAAATCACGGCGAGTTCAGATCGGGGTTGAGCTTTCTGCACAGATTTTGTTCAGATATGCAGCTTTCTGGTGATCTGACACAAGACAGGTGCAGGATGATTACTGTGAAAACTCAAAGCTGCAGGGCTTGATTGAAACCATGAGATTTTCCTGACATATCTCTTACTCCCGGGCAGAGGATGTGTGGAGCCAGAACCAAACAATTTGGGAAGATATACGTCATAAATGGTAATTTGGCAACGTGGTCGGTCTTTCCCATCAGTGACTCAGTAAACACGGCTATAAAGTATAATCACAAATCAGTTGCTGTGACGAAACATCTCGTTCTTTTTGTTTTTTTTTCAGCCTCAGAGCGACACTGTGCAAAGTAAAGTAATACAGTGAAAAAATATACAGTAATCAGAGGAAGCTATGTATCTTCCACATGGAAAATATTTTCTTAATCATTATTATGATCACTTGTCTGAATCTGCAGCCAGTCTTCCTGTTCCTCTTTCTGTTACACTCCTCCACCCAAAACACTCTGTCCCTCTTTAATCTTCCTTTATAATACCACTTCACACCCAGTTCATAACTATCACAAGCAGGAGAGAACGATCTGTACAACACCGGTGAAGATGAGAATCTTAATGATCCGGAATAGTCCTCAGCACAGAGATCCAGGTACCCGACACTCTCAAAGCACCTGGCGCTAAACATGTTGGAGCCACAGCTGGAGGCTGAATAACACAAATAGACTGGAAAAAAATTTACCTTTTACTTTGCTCCATCTTGTTTCACAACTTCATATTATGAAAAGGTTAAAACTCAATGAGAAACACGTAAAGATGAATGAATAAGCAAAGTCTTTACTTTATGAGGTTAATGTGATTCTGGCAAGAATGAAAATGTAATGGTAACATCCACCATGGAAATTACTTGTGATGGAAACTTTTGTATTTTCTTATTGACACATATCATCACAGAATCTTTAGTGTTTTTGAGAGAAAACAAATGAACACACGATGCATCTAAATGTTTGTTCTAAATGTAAATAATTACAAACAAATGGGGTGTCCAAACTCTGATCGGCTCCAAATTTCACACAGTTGATCAGAATCTGGCAACATTATGTGAAAAGACATTTGAAAGGTGAGAAAACGACAAAATAATGACTTATATTCTTTACTTTTTAATTTTTTATTTAATCTGAAATCTATTTAAGATTAATCTGAAGGGTCCCTGCTCATCAACAGGGCCGCAGCCTGGACTTGAACCACAGTGGGCTTTAAAAGGTCCAAACCAGTCCAGCTTCGGAACCACTGGGTTTCACTTTCTGACGTTATAATATTTCAATAATGTGATTTTCTACGGAACATTGTTTTGCTATCACCATATAGAGTGATGCATTACAGAGAAGACATTTCAAGCCTTTTGGACGCCAGCCATTACAGGGCTGACAGAAGATGGAGAGTCTCATTAATTTAATTTATTATGGCCGTCATCACCATGAAAGTTAACTTTGGCTCAGTGTGTGTGAGCGAGAGCCGGCGCTCTGGTCCTCTGCCAGTGGAGCATTACCGATCCAGGCATGGACAGCTAGCTGAGTGCTAATGAGCGCCGTTCCTCTGCACCGAGGAAAGGCAAAATATTATCCTTATTAACAATCTGTGGTAACAGCTAAATGCTCAGACAGCAGAGCTACACAACACAAACACAGAGAAGAGGAACAGTGGCGTTACTCTTGTGTTGGAGCGAGGTCATTGATTTTTGAACTTCGATATGTTTTCTATCAAAGATCACTCCCGACACTCATCTGCAGACATCTCCTTTTCTTCTGTCTTAATCTGGTTTGTCTGTCGATCACCATGTGAACAACCCAGCTGATCCTGAGCTGTAATTTCTTCACTGTACTTCTCCATAAGTTCAGAACATCGACTGACTGAGCTCGGTTTGTGCGGTGAGATTGCTCCATGCTAGGTTGCATCACACGTGTTGCGAAAACCATCATTAATGTGGCCTTTTTTTCACCAAAGTTGTTTAATTTATTCGAAGTTCAACATAAACCTTCTCAGCATGACCACACATCAATCACACTGCCTCCATTGTTCTAATTTTTGACACGACAACAAAAATTCTGGTTATTGTTTCAACAACAGCTCATTAGAAAGGGTAAAAGTAAACTTTCTCGCTCCTGTTTTAATCTCAAACTTTGATGGTAACTGCTGATAAAGTTGAAAATATCCATAACACAAACCTGAAAAAGAGGCATTCCCTTTTTTTTTTTTTTTTATCAGTATACTGTAACTGTATTCTTCAAAATTAGGTCATAGTGAAAAACCCTGGCCTCATTGATGATAAGCATAATATTTATGAAATGGAAGAACTACTTTACAGATGTAATTGCTGAAAGGTCGATGTTGGCACATCCTGGGCTGGATGGCCTTTCTGGCTTTCTTCATATTTTTCTCGGAAAGTATTTTCGCCTTAACTCTAAGCCGAGGGCAAGACGCGAGACCGAATTAAAAACAAACAGTGTAAAAACAAGAATGCGAGAGATAACAAAGCATAATTTCAGAGTGAAGCTGCGTGTTTAGCAGCTGGGAGGGATCCCAGTTGTTTTTGGCAGCGCCGCGCTGATCCGCCCACGACGGCCATTAATAAACAGCTGGTTCATCATTGAGCCGCGTCCAGAGACGTGTCAGAGCGAACGGGTCGGAAAAGGCCCCTCACTCCAGTTCAGCTAAAAGCACCACGCCAGAGAGGTTTGGGGTGAGAAAAGAGAAGTTAAAAATACAAAACAAACAACAAAAAAAAAAGAGAGAAAGAAATGTGTGGGAGTCCAGAGGTGACGAGAGTTGAACTCCTCTCTGTTTTCTTCAATATGTTTACTATTTTTCAAACCTACTACCCTACTGGGAATTTGTGGAAAAGGGCTTTTCTTATTTTGTTTTGAAACATTGGTTTCAGTTGTTGTTTCTTGATGTGAAGAATAATAAATGAATTTAGGCTCCCAGAGTCTCCATTGATTCCCAGAAACAGAGAGAGTTTCCACGGAGCCATTCAGACACGAGTCATTCGCTGTGACGTCGATCAATTTGTATCGGGACCAAAAAAGAGAAATAAATCCCAGAAATAGAAGGAATTTATGGAGGATACGGCTGTATTGTTTCTCAATGTTACAGCTGTGATCGTGAGCCAGGAGGGGGGTGAAGCACACCCTCCTCATAATGAGAGAATCAGGGTGGCGTTCAGGTCAGAGGTCAGCCTAACCTGCTTGTAGGTGTGAAAGTCAGGGTGTGTGATTTACTGTGTCTCTGTGAATTACTGCGACCTGTTCAGAGGTTATCTGGGACCGGTTTCCTGGAAAAAGATGAAGCAATAGAGAAGATGGATGGAAGGATGGCTTTACTGATTATGGACACAGTGCAAGGCGCTACGACCGAAATTCAAATCCAATCAAGGTGAAAATGCACGTTTATGATTCAGAGACTTCAAGCATGGATCTTAACAAGGATGATTAATGCTGTCGCCTCTGATGTACATTCAGTCCTCTGAATTGACACGAACAAACAATTTTACGTTTTAGTTTTCCCAAAGCACTGACCCGTTTCTAACATCCACACACGTCCCCACTCTTTATAATTTACAGAGAAGGAGCGCGTCGACCTGAGACGGAGGAAGTGAAGGTTTTTGATGAAGCGCTGAGCTTTGGCAGAAGAATAGGAGCTGGAATCCGGTGTGTTCACTGACCTCGCACTCCCACACCTGGATCCCACTTCACCTCCAGCTGACAGACTGCAGGGTTTTGTGTGTGTACATATTTGTGATGATGTATATGTGTGTGTGTGTGTGTGTGTGTGTGTGTGTGTGTGTGTGTGTGTGTGTGTGTGTGTGTGTGTGTGCGATGTTCTGCCTGCCTGCCTGCCTGAGGATGCTATAACACACATAACTGCAGTGAGGTGTGGAGTTGATAACTCAACCCGGCCTGTCAGAAAGCTGTCTTTCATCTCTGCGTTCACTGGCTGCACGGGAATGTGTGTGTCAGCGTGTGTATCTTTATATCACTCATGTTACCAGATATGCTTTGAGTAAGATTAACTTTTTCTCTGACACTGTAGTGCAGCAATGTTCATCTTGGGTCGTTTGTTTTAATGTCAGATCAATGTAGTGGTCAAAAGAAAATCTGCGTCAAAATGAAATCCCTAGAATGACTTATTAAATCATTAAAAAAAAAACAACTCACTCTGTAGGTAGTCAGATGGGCGCTTTCTCCAATAAAACTAAAAAGACAAAAACATCTTTCAATTTATGGCTTTCCTAATTGAAAACAACACCTTCTAAACGTCTCGTTGACAGGCTACAGTGAAAAATGGCTGCATGCCAACGTTTCCTCGGGCGAGAGTCGCCCCGAGTCGCGCAGCAAGGTGATACTTCCACGAGATCTTATCGGAGCTAAGTGACGGATTTAGAGCTCATCTCGGTGGAAAGCCGCTGAATCTGCATCGGGCGCGGCACGTGAGGCGGGAGGCCCGCGCTTCCAGAGAAAAATTAACTTTCCGAGTGCGAGGGAATATCTGTCAGGAAGGCCCTCCAAACGCACGTGCACTTTTTCCACTTCAGCAGAGAAATGATGCCGAGCGCCCGCTCTGTGGAACGTCCAGTGATATAATGCACCGAAAACACGGGCAGAATTTCCAAAACCAACAGCCTCCTTCATCATGTGTCATCTGTGGCTGCAGTCCGACTGCAGCCTGCCGTTGATTAAACTCGCTTCAACGCGGGAATCCCATCAGTCACGACGAGCCGAGCTGCAGCTAATTAGTCGCGTTATTGATGCTGCGTTTTGATGTAAGGCTTCTGGAATTCCGACTCGCTAATGAAACGGCTTCATCTCAATATTTATAAAATCTCTGTGAGGCGGTGCCAAAGAAACATTCGTGATCAGCTCTTTAAAGTGAATTTCAACCAACACTTCCTCCAAAAAGGCAAATTATAAGAGATGACTGGGAGAAAACTAGAGCAGGGATGATTTCATCCTCAAAGAAAAATAGTCGACCAAGACGTTTTACTCCGGTCTGTAACTTACTGAATTGCTTAAATGCATTAAGGTCGTCTGAAGGCATCAAAACTATCACTACATTTACATTTATCCTCAATCCTGTAGAAATAACAAATAACTTCATTTCGAAAGTTTCGAGGAGTTTTTTTTGTCTTTATTTTGAAAAGAGGAAAAAGTTTGGTCCCGACTGACTCAAAAATATTTATCAAAATAACATGTAATTTCAATTTGAAATACATTGCAAACAAATCCATCCAATGACACGTTCACTTCTTGTTTCAGGATACTTTAAATCCGCTCAGACGCTGACCAGACTCTCCATATTAGGCCGTTTGACGCTCCGCTGCGGCGTTCGGGGTCCAGATCTGACACGCCGGCAATGAGAAGCAGAAGTCAGATTTGGACGGAGTTTGTCGGGGAATGAAGGACTGAGTTTATTGGCAGCGGCTGAACCACAGTCGATCCCACAGGGCAGCGGGGTGAAATCCCTCTGCGACTGGCACAAAGCTCTGGTGGCACGGAGCTGCACTGCGCTGACCTCCCACTTCAAAGACGCTCCGCTCCGTACAGTTTAACTCTTTGTTCATTCAGAATACTCTATCTCTGCATATTTGATCAGGTTTACAAACTGTGGGCCTCACTTCTTTATTTCAGCTGATTTTTAATTAAGGACTCATAGAGAGTTAATGACATTAACTTCTCTCAACGTCACTGAAGATGTTTTTTAAAAAGCATCTATAGCTGAGGGATAAAACAGCCCAACTTGATGAAGAAATCAATGACCTATGGATGACTTTCAAGGCTTGTCTCATAATTAAATTTCATTTTGTTATTTTTACAAAACAATATGATCCAATCATGACAACACAGCTTCACTGCAAGTCCCTCAGTGATAACAGATCTGGAGGCCAACAGAAGAACTGACACATCAGCGAATGTCTTCTTTAAATCCTGACCAAATAACAAAAGTTTTTGTGATTCACATTTTTCAGGCTTTGTCCAAAGCATTTGTTTTTTCATAAAACGTCTGCCAGGGCTTTCACACTTTCTGTCGTTTTCGAAAGCTGTTGATCCCCACAGAAACTGAAAAATGCTTCCATATGTTTTCTATGAAAGAGATTCAATCTAACAGAATAACGGTGACTTAACACGTTTAGATATGCTTTACAGCAGCCGGGATTTAACCTCTCAATAAAAATGACTAACAGTGATCATCATCAGTCTGGCTGGATTACAGTCTGTTGGTCACGGTGACTTTCACCTGGTTCTGGTTTCCACCTTCAAATTAATAGACGATGTTTTATATAATGTTATTATGTTTTGTTTTTCAATCATCGGTGACCAAACTGCTTCGATAATCGGTGGAGTTTGATTTTGTCTCGTTGGCATTGCTTTCCCTCTGCTATCCCCGGTTAACAGAAACGTTCAAGCCCCTGGATATTGAGGCGCTGCCTCGGCCGGCTCGCCTGGATCACCTGGACTTTGGGTCCAGATGTGGCAAAGCGGAGCGTACAGGGAGGGATCAGCAGGTCGGCCGTGGATTTGGACGGCTGTGGTAAAAGAAGGAGCTCGGCTGTAAAGCAAAGCTCTCTGACAGGCTACATCCAAACACAATTAGTTTTCCTGCAGGGTGGCAGGATTTGAGCTACTGGAGCTGGTTGAGGTGGTTTTTCTTTTCTTTTCTTTTCTTTTTTCTTTTCTGGCACCCTCAAATTTCACTTTAGAGAAATGTTTAGCCTCCTGCTCCCACTAAAACCTGTTCTGGTTTAGTGTTTTGATTGTGACAATCCTCCCCTGATGTCTTTTTCAGCATTTAAAAGTGAACTATAGCTGTTTACAGTTTACTCTTTCAGCCTATACACAGATACAGTATCATTCATTCTGACTTTTTCTTTCAGTTACTTGAGAACTAAATGTTTTGCCAAAAAAACAAACAAAAAAAAAAAAAAAACTCATCTGTGGTATGTTGGGGGCGTTATCGTCTTTCTCGCTCTCTCCTTCTCTTTCTACCACACGGCCCGAGCCCCTCAAGCTTTTCCAGAATGGCCTTACTCTGGGTGTGTTTCCGAACTCTCTCTCTCTCTGTGTATAAATAGCCTCTTACGTTTCCAAGCCACTAATCAACATCACCACAATCCCAGACTTCTCCAGGAAAGGCAGCATGTGGCGGCTCGAGAAGGAGCCTCTGGTGAAAGAAAGGTACTTTTAGAGGGAGGAACAGCTACAGTAACACAATATACGCATGGATGGGGGACAGAGAAGCTGTACTTTCAAATGCTCGTGACAAACAGTTCCTCTTCCTTGTGAATGTTTTGTGTCGAACTGAATCCACAGTCCCTAGAACTGCCACCTTAACGTGGTGGGGGAGTTTGAGAGCCCGCATGATCCCAGGAGCTATGTTGCCGGGGGGCTTTATGCCCCCTAGTAGGGTCTCCCATGGCAAACAGGTCCTGGGTGACGGGCCAGACTGAGAGCAGTTCAAAACCCCCTATGAGAAGAAAAAGAACAAAGGTCGTTACGTCGCCCGGTATGGCGCAGCCGGGGCCCCACCCTGGAGCCAGGCCTGGGGTTGGGGCTCGTAAGCGAGCGCCTGGTGGCCGGGTCTTTGCCCACGGGGCCCGGCCGGGCTCAGCCCGAAGGGACGACGTGGGCCTGACCTCCGGTGGGCTCACCACCCACCGAGGGAACCGTAGGGGCCGGGTGCAGTGTGGATTGGGTGGCAGCCGATGGCAGGGTGCCCGGCGACCCGATCCCCGGACACAGAGACTGGCTCTAGGGACATGGAATGTCACCTCGTTGGCGGGGAAGGAGCCCGAGCTTGTGAGGGAGGTTGAGAGGTACCGGCTAGATATAGTCGGGCTCACCTCCACACATAGCCTGGGCTCTGGAACCCAACCTCTCGAGAAGGGCTGGACTCTCCACTTCTCTGGCGTTGCCCGCAGTGAGAGGCGGCGGGCTGGTGTGGGTTTGCTTGTAGCCCCACAGCTCAGCCGCCATGTGTTGGAGTTCACCCCAGTGAACGAGAGGGTTGCATCCCTGCGCCTTCGGGTCGGGGATAGGTGCCTCACTGTTGTCTCGGCTTACGGGCCGAACAGCAGTGCAGAGTACCCGGCCTTCTTGGAGTCCCTGGGAGGGGTGCTGGACAGTGCTCCGACTGGGGACTCCATTGTTCTACTGGGGGACTTCAACGCCCACGTGGGCAGCGACAGTGAGACCTGGAAGGGGGTGATTGGATCGCACGGCCTCCCCGATCTGAACCCGAGTGGTGTTCTGTTATTGGACTTCTGTGCTAGTCACAGTTTGTCCATAACGAACACCATGTTCGAGCACAGGGGTGTCCATAAGTGCACTTGGCACCAGGACACCCTAGGTCGGAGGTCGATGATCGACTTTGTTGTCGTGTCATCTGACCTCCGGCCGCGTGTTTTGGACACTCGGGTGAAGAGAGGGGCAGAGCTGTCGACCGATCACCACCTGGTGGTGAGTTGGATTCGCTGGCGGAGGAGGAAACCGGACAGACTTGGCAGACCCAAACGTGTTGTGAGGGTCTGCTGGGAACGTCTGGCGGAACCCTCTGTCAGCATGGCTTTCAACTCCCACCTCCGGGAGAGCTTCTCTCATGTCCCGAGGGAGGCTGGGGACATCGAGTCCGAGTGGACCATGTTCTCCACCTCCATTGTCGAAGCAGCTGCTCGGAGCTGTGGTCGTAAGGTCTCCGGTGCCTGTCGTGGCGGCAACCCCCGAACCCGGTGGTGGACACCGGAAGTAAGGGCTGCCGTCAAGCTGAAGAAGGAGTCCTATCGAGCCTTGCTGGCTCATGGGACTCCCGAAGCAGCTGACGGGTACCGGCAGGCCAAGCGAACTGCAGCCCGAGCAGTTGTGGAGGCAAAAACTCGGGTCTGGGAGGAGTTCGGGGAGGCCATGGAGGAGGACTATCGGTCGGCCTCGAAGAAATTCTGGCAAACCGTCCAGCGCCTCAGGAGGGGAAAGCAGGTCTCCGCCAACACTGTTTACAGTGGAGGTGGGGAGCTGCTGACCTCAACTGGGGATATTGTTGGACGGTGGAAGGAATACTTCGAGGACCTCCTCAATCCCGTCGCCACGTCTTCCGTGGAGGAAGCAGAGGCTGAGGTCTCAGAGGTGGACTCGTCCATCACCCAAGCTGAAGTCACTGAGGTGGTTGGCAAGCTCCTCGGTGGCAAGGCACCGGGGGTGGACGAGATTCGGCCTGAGTACCTTAAGTCTCTGGATGTGCAGGGACTGTCTTGGTTGACACGTCTCTGCAACATCGCGTGGCTGTCGGGGACAGTGCCTCTGGATTGGCAGACCGGGGTGGTGGTCCCCCTGTTTAAAAAGGGGGACCGGAGGGTGTGCTCCAACTATAGGGGGATTACACTCCTCAGCCTCCCCGGGAAAGTCTATTCCAGGGTACTGGAGAGGAGGATCCGACCGATAGTCGAACCTCGGATCCAGGAGGAACAATGCGGTTTTCGTCCTGGCCGTGGAACAGTGGACCAGCTCTATACCCTCCATAGGGTGCTCGAGGGTTCGTGGGAGTTTGCCCAACCAGTCCACATGTGTTTTGTGGATTTGGAGAAGGCATTCGACCGTGTCCCTCGTGGTGTCTTGTGGGGGGTGCTCCGGGAATACGGAGTCCGGGGCCCCTTGTTAAGGGCCGTCCGGTCTTTGTATGACCGGAGTAGGAGTCTGGTCCGCATTGCCGGCAGTAAGTCGGACCTGTTCCCGGTGCATGTTGGACTCCGGCAGGGCTGCCCTTTGTCACCGGTTCTGTTCATAATCTTCATGGACAGAATTTCTAGGTGCAGCCAGGGGCCGGAGGGGTTCTGGTTCGGGAACCACAGGATTTCATCTCTGCTTTTTGCAGATGATGTTGTCCTGTTGGCTTCATCGAACCCGGACCTACAGCATGCACTGGGGCGGTTCGCAGCCGAGTGTGAAGCGGCAGGGATGAGGATTAGCACCTCCAAATCCGAGGCCATGGTCCTCGACCGGAGGAAGGTGGCTTGCCCCCTCCAGGTTGGTGGAGAGACCCTAGCCCAAGTGGAGGAGTTCAAGTATCTTGGGGTCTTGTTCACGAGTGGGGGACGGATGGAGCGTGAGATTGACAGGCGGATCGGTGCAGCGGCTGCAGTGATGCGGTCGTTGTATCGGTCCGTCGTGGTGAAGAAGGAGCTGAGCCGAAAGGCGAAGCTCTCGATTTACCGGTCAATCTACGTTCCCACCCTCACCTATGGTCATGAGCTTTGGGTCATGACCGAAAGGACAAGATCCCGGATACAAGCGGCCGAAATGAGCTTCCTCCGTAGGGTGGCTGGGCGCTCCCTTAGAGATAGGGTGAGGAGCTCAGTCACCAGGGAGGAGCTCGGAGTAGAGCCGCTACTCCTCCACATCGAGAGGAACCAGCTGAGGTGGCTCGGACATCTGTTTAGGATGCCTCCTGGACGCCTCCCTAGGGAGGTGTTCCGGGCATGTCCCACTGGGAGGAGACCCCGGGGAAGACCCAGGACACGCTGGAGAGACTATGTCTCTCGGCTGGCCTGGGAACGCCTCGGGATCCTCCCAGAGGAGCTGGAGGAAGTGTCTGGGGACAGGGAAGTCTGGGCATCCCTGCTGAGACTGCTGCCCCCGCGACCCGGCCCCGGATAAGCGGTAGAAAATGGATGGATGGATGGATGGATGAATCCACAGTGAGGACAGCGGAGCGTCTCAGGCTGAGATGGGAGCGAATGAACACAGTGAGATGCTCTCTGAATGACACAGCGTGACTCATTTGGCTTTAATCCCCGAGAGATGAAGTCAACAACTCTTTCATTCAGACACAACAAAAGAATATTTAACTCTTGAGCTGGGCGAGGGCGCTCTCTGAATGTAGCGTACTCAGTCATCGTAAACAGATTTCAGCTAAATGCATGAGTAAAGTACGCACCTGTTCTGTAAGTTAACCATTTCCAACTATCCAGCAATCTTTTTACAAGAAAGGTTACATTATTTTATTGACATGTCTTTAGATTTTGTTCGGAAGTCAAAGTAAAAAACCAACAGGGATCCTGGCAGAGCCTGCAGACGACAAAGAAAAGTCCTGGCCCACAATCAAACGGACCTACGGACCAAAAGGGGGACAGTTCACCTCCATGCTGGCAAACCTACCCCTGTGTTTCCTAATCCTGGTCCCGGGACCTTACTGCCATGCATGGCTGAGCTCCTGATTTTAAAAAAAAAAAGAAAAAAAAAAGATTGTCATCTGAACAATGCAAGGCAGATACTGTAGTGGAAGGACATGAAGACCGTTCCCTGAGCAACGGCGCACTGAAATGTTTCAATAATGGAATGTTTTACTTGGAAAGAAAAACTCATAAAAGTTGCAAATTATGTTTTCTAGGCCCTTATAGGTTATTATTGATATTGAAATGCTTTACCGGATCAGTCACATTCATCTATTTGCTCACAATGTCACAGACTCCGCGCAATGCAAAACGCCGGCAGACACATAAATCTGCGCGTCATCGAAACATGAAAAACAAGACAGCAGACACCAATGAGGGACGATTCCGTTATGTCTTTAAAGGTGGAGCTTTGTCTTGAGACATAAACAAAAGACACTGAATTTATTGGGATGTTTTGTTTTGGCTGTTCTGCAGCTTATCAGCAACAGTTTCCAGATCACCTTTAATTTCCAGAGGAACAGCCAGAAAAGCTTCAAGTTAAGAGTCATTAGGACCCATGGAGTCCTCTCATTCTCTGCTGCTTGCGTCTCCATGATGTTCACCAGAGGGATCGCGCTTCGTGGGCATTCACTGTAAAAACTGTCCTTTTTCAGAGAGGCACAGATGTTCCCTCTGCCTGTGGACAAATATAACGTCAGCGGAGCCGTGACGTCCAAACATTCCCCTCTGCATTTTTATAGCTTGCAGTCTGTGTGTGCGGTGGATGCATGTGTGTGTGGTTTAACCGTTGAAGATACGATCGTATCGTCTGAGGTTTGTCTTGAGGACGTCCGCCGGTGGTTAGGGTTCGGGATGAATCTGATTTCCACTGTAGGAACTTCTACGTTAGACACTTTTTTTTTCTTTTTGTTTTAAACTACAACTCTACAAAGAGGCCGGAGTGGAAACCAGTCCTGCTGCTATCTCTTTCCCATTGAGACTTTCTGGCCGGCGTCCAGAAGATGGTCTACTTTTTGCTCACATGAAGTCCTTCTATTTATCGATGTGATGGCAAAAAAAAAAAAAAAAAAAATTCTCAGCATTCATCGCCAAAGATAGATGCAGATGAGCGGGTACGGTATCCTCCCATGCCCCCGTTCTCATCCCGGTTACATAAAGCCCCGTGCCCTCCGAGCGGCCCCGCCATGGCCGGCCGAGCAGGGATCACCCTGAGACGTACATCCTGCTATTACACAACTGTCCGGCCTGGCAGCGGCCGCTGAGAGGAGCTCAAACATATCAGGATACTCATCACTGCTGTAAATGAAATCTGAAGACCGGAGCTCAGTGTCTGAAGCTCGCCCTCAAGAGTGGGTGGGGGTGTTTTAGGGGGGGGGGCACTTCCCTCAGACCCACATCCGACATCCTTCAGTTATGTACATCCGTCACGTCAGTGTTGGGCCTGAACAAAAGTCTAGAAAGACGAGGCGCCATTATTCATGTGTTTGAGACCGAGACCACCAGAAATACTGCAGAACCGCGGTGAATCGGGATACGATTAGGACTTTCCCTTCGTTAATAAACTGGGTCAAAATGCTTTCGATGCGCCGTCATTATTTTGCGATCGAGTGTAAATACGAATAAGTTTAATGAGATTAAAACGGAATGAAGAAATGCATAAAAGTCAGCTCATTAGCTGCTTCTTGCTGTTTGTATTTCTACAACCAGATGGTAAATGTGGCGTCTATTTGGGTCAGTGATATTTTTCTCTCTTTTTTTTTTTTCTTCTTAATTTTCATTTGTTTTTTTCATCCTGAAAGCAGAGCAGGGAGAGTGGGGGGGTGGGGGGTGGGGGGGTGGAACTCAAAACCACCGCTGAGTTCAGAAAACGCAGTAATCAATCAAACTTAATGGGCGATTTCTACAGCAAATGTTTCACTGTAAGACAGAAAAAAGAGAAAAATGTTCAGCTGAACGTTTGCAGATGTGTTATCAGTTACCAGAGATGAATAAAAACATTACAGATTAAAAAAAAAAAAAAAAAAAAAAAGTTTTTCCAGTGCTTAGTTCTCCAGCCAGACTTAAAAGAGAGACTTATTAAAGGATGCAGGATGTCCCGCTGCCATTCACACTGAACAGGGTGGAAGATTTTAACGTGATGCCACTCTGCTGTTGCTGTTTTTTTTTTCTGGGAGGGCTCTGTCTCTCCTCTCACAAATCACTGATGAAAGTAAATATGTATATATATATATATATATATATATATATATATATATATATATATATATATATATATATATATATATATATATGTATATATATATATATATATATACATATATATATATATATATATATATATATATATATATATATATATATATATATATATATATATATATATATATATATATACATATAGATATATATATATATATAAAATACTGAGTTGAATTTTTGCAAATACTGTGATTTTCAAAGCTTTTGCCCCCCGACTATGAAATAACGGACCAATATTAAGTGTTTTCTTATCAGTGTTTGCTCATGATGTCTTCCATGTGTTGCCTAAATGTCGATGAATAATTGTGGACGTTTCAGTATTTCTTCTTCTGCTGTTCGATTCTTTTGCATTTTACTCAACAGATCGCCTGTGATGAATTGCACAGCACACAATGATTCAGTTGAAAGATGAACATGTTTCTCTGGATGCATCATTAGTATGAGCTTTATTTTCATTCAGGAAATTCATCTTAGTCTGTTTCTCAGGCATGTTTGAGATTTTAGTGTTGTTGGTAGCATTCCTGAGTTTGAGAATGAGTAGATTAATATATAACACTTTGGCATTTTAGCTGTTTTTCAAAACATGTTTGAAAAATCACAAATCACTTCAGTCTTCAGGAGAGATGTTGTTATCATGCTATGAAAGATTTCCTTTAAAGACTTTGAGATTGTGTTTTATTGTAAGCCATCTAAAGACTAAATATTATATATCTGAAGATATTCTCTGTTTTGGTCCTCCCAGACTTGTCACCAATTTTCTCCACATTGTATTTTTCTTATTTTTTGCCAAAGTCTGATTTATTTTCTTACACGCGATCACATTTCATTTTGTGTGTATTGTACCTCCAATCAATCACTCCATGGCCAATGAGAGAACATCAAGTTTGCAAGTCTGCAAACTGTTTGCAGGAGATGGTTTTCACACAAAAACATGTGAAACTCTCATCGGATCACTCCTGTACACACCTGTTAATTCTTAGTCAACCACAGGTAAACACAAGCAAAATGAAAACAAAATCTATGGCAACATTTGAATGTTTTGACAAAGAGACAAAGACAAAGAGTTGAAACTGTTTGTTCTGTTCTGGAGTTCAGTGGACAAACAGCCTGGTTATTGTGCACCGTGTTTACATCTGCATGCCTGTGATTGGCTCTGATCGAACCTCACATGTCAGTTTTTTCTCTCAGGTACTCCAAGACTGATCGTTATCCCACAATTATCAATGATGCAGCTTAAACACCAGCAGCTTCTTCAGAAGTCTCCGTTCGTTGTGTCAGTATAGCTGGAAATATAGCTGAAAAATATCTGCCTCAAGCAAATTTATGTCAAAACAACCTTTTTCACAATTACGGTATATATAATTGTGTCCTGTTATGTCTACATTTTGGGCATGTGTCATTCTGAAGATGGATTTGGACTTTAACAGGCCTTCCTTCCTCACCATAAAGCTGGATTCTCCTCATCAACAGCTTGGGCTCGCCCCCTCAGGAAGTGTTGGAGGTATTAAAGGTCAGCGAAATCTCACCCCAAAACAAACAAGCCCGTTGGACACCTCGGACTCCTCATGTGAAACGGTCATAAGATGCTCAGACGTCTCCGGTGCATTCCCATGACTCTTGTATAATCATTGTTTCATTCATTAAAGGCTTTCTTCATACCAGCAGCTCACCTTTGCCTCACAGCGGTGGATTCAAACATCAGGAAAGAGTTGTAGGTCTGGTTTCAATAATCTCTATATAACCAAATAAAGAATCTGCATTTCTTCTAATCACAAACTCTTAATTTGAAAATCATCTTTCTATATATTATATATATTATATTAATTTAACTATAGTCTAACCAGGACTGCTGAATGATTGTAATTCGCTCAACATGTTTATTTCAACCGCACTTTTTAAATTCTTTTTTCTTGTCTATTTAGATCACAAAGAAATCAGCGTAACCAACGTTTAACATGCCAGGATGTTTTCCCCTGGAGCCAAAAACCTCTGCTGCTTGCTGATTTTGTTTTAACAGACAGGTCGTCTGGAGCGGCGTCTCATCGTTTGACTTCATCTGGAAGCCTCAGTCTGTCGGCTCAAATCAGATCAAACTGCTTTTTTCTCATCGGACACGGAAATCATGTGACGGAATTTATTGCAAATTCTTTTAAAAAATACAAAGAAAATACACATTATGAACGATCACAGACTAAAGCTTGAATAAACATAAGCATGATGTTTTTGTGTTTGAGAGTGCTTAGTTGCAAGTTTTGAACACTTATCTTCAGAAAATTAGTTTAAATTGTAGGAGTTTGTCGAGCTGGGTTACTGTACATAAAATGTAAGAGTTTTAAAGTATGCCTCCTTTACTCTGATGAGATGTGTACAGACATTAGAACTACCTGCAGTGTTTGTGCACGTATGAACAGACAAGTGGCTGTGGGGTATCTACACTAACAAACAGCGTGATGTCTTCATTAAGGCCTTTTCACAGGGTGTCAACACACATCAGCTCATCTGTCTGCGCCTCTCTTTCTTTGTTGTGCCACTTCAGGCTCAAACAAAGTGTGAACAAACATTAGAAACGCACGTAATGTACAAAGAAGCAAGGCGTGACTGTGTGCCGGCTGAGCAGAAGGCAAACAGCGAACAGAACGCAAAGACAATGTAACAGTTCATTACTGCTCTGTTTAGGGCTACGAACTTAAAGGAACATGCAAACTCCACAATTAACTTTTACCATTAGATGTGTCTGATCTTTTATTCTAACTTTGATCTGGATCAACCGCAACACGAGTGCTAGCACAGCGTCCTTGATGCCCCCTTACACATATTCTGCTGTTGCTGGCAGCCTAATAACACACTACAACTGTAATTGCACACATCTGTCTTGGAAACGGTCTCACGTGCTTCTCCTTACTGTAACGCACACCTCCACAAGGACGGGGTTTGACACGGAGGAAATAAACCTGTTTTTCCTCCCCGGGTTTAACAGACACATTTGAAGTTAATCACAGGGACACATGGGGTTTCACGGCTCTGCCCGAATTTGCTACTACGGCTGCATTTCAAGTTTTAACCTACATTTTTTGGGTAATTATAGGTGTAGAATTCACAGTTTAACCTAAATACTACCGTTAATTACAGGGATCCATTTCATAATTTGCTCTAACAGGTAAAATCTCTGTTCAGTGGTGTTCTAAAAGCCCTCTGGGTAAAAACATTACGGCTCTTCCAGCGGAGAAAGTGTGTTAACCTCCTGAGGCTAGAGAGATATTGAACCTTTCAAAGACTGAAGTAAGAAAGTGTCAGTGAAAATTAAATTTATGAACCTGAGGAGCTGACAGGTAGGAGCGGTGTCTTAGTGAGAAGAAAGAAGATTCTCTGAATAGGCTGATTCATGCTTTCATGTTAGGGAAAAACTGACGCAAGTCCCTGATGTACAGGCTTCTAGTTTGTGTGTTTTTATAGTTATTATTCACTTTCTATTTACCTGATTTGTGACTTGTTCCATGTCTTCTTCATATATTACATATACATTATATTATATATCACATTACTCATGCAAAAATGAGGCAAAATGCTGTGCACCACTATTCAGCTGCACTCACCTCAACCCTTTATTGATAATTTAATCTGAAAAAGAAAGCAGCTGACCAATCCTCAACAGTAAATCACAATATCTTCGCTTTACAGCACGTTACTCACTGCATTGAGTAAAGTTTTAAGTTTTCATATAGGAAGCGTTGAACTGGAAATGAAGATGCAAACTGACTTAGAAAAAATATGATTGAAAAAAAAACCAAACAAACTCTGTGATGGAGTGGTGATCAGTCAGTGGTGCATTCTGCTTTTCATCCACTGTAGATACGGAAGACAGAATCTTGTCTAAAGGATCATGGTAGTAAAGCCATGGTAGTTAAACTGTCGTGACTGCGTGAGCCAAAATGTTGAAAAGGCAAATAACGACTTATTATTGCAACATGGTTTGTGGGGATTTGTTGTGTTTTTGTTTTGCTTTTGCTGATTTTCCATTCCTCTCACGTTTATCTCACAGATGATCACAGTGACCTTTAGAATAAACTCAAAACTCCAGCAGAAATCAGTTGCTTGGACATCAATCCAGGAGTGTTTGGTCCAAGCATCTGTCCGGTCGGGGAGATAAAACGACGATGTGAATCTGCGGCTCGCCTTTTTCCGATGAGCTCATCCAAACACAGACGAAGCTCATTCAGTAATCATGGAGGGGCTGAGCAAGAGCAAGGTGAGGCGAACCGGTGGAGGGGGGGGTGAAGGCTGAATAACTGCAGCGCAGCGTCCGCTAATTAGAAAGGAGGAAATGGAGGCCGGTTGGGGACGTTCGGCACCTGCGCGGTGGTGGTGGAAGGGAATTTTAGTCGTGTTTGACTCATTATCACAGCAGCCAAACGCAGCATCATTCATCATAAAGAGGAATTACAAGCTGACGCGTCAGAGCACATTTTATTGTGATGTCTTTTTCATCGGGTGCAGTAAAATTCTTATGTGGTCTCAGATATCAGATCAAACAATGTCAGTGTTTTCCATGGCTAAATATTCAATACTGATCTAAATCTGCCCATTTTGTTAGTTATTTGGTTGTGTATGATAAGATTGTTTTACTAAGTTTCAGCTGACGTTAAGACTTTTATTTTGACTGTCTTCAAGAGAAACAGACAGTCACACACACACACACCTTCAGTTCATTTAGAGTCATTATTCAACCTCAAACACACATTTTTGGACAGTGGGGTGAAACTGGAGTATTAGGAGGAAATCCACAGGCCAATTCATCAAATACTCGAGTTGCTGTTGGGAGAAACAAATCCTCGACAATCCACTTTCTCTCAACCTGAGGCTTAAGATATGAATTTTCACTTCTATTTTCTGTGAGACCAATTACAAACGTTTTTGGGTCAAATGTACAGAATTAGCTTACTTTTTAATTTTTTTTTTTTTTTTTGCTTTGTTGCATGCAGGCCTCTCACCTTAGCGGCTTTTGTAAGCGGAGGGTGCCAGAGGTAAAAACACACCACATGAGGGCAAACTGGGAATAAATACAGCATTGTCAGGTTTGGTTTCAAGTCATGCAGGGCAGCCGTGGCTTACTGGCTGCTTTTTATAAGAGAAGGGAGCCTTGGGCAGAGAAAAAGAGGAAAAGGAAAGGGAGAATGCTGAAAGAATGCCGTGAAAGGAGAAAGGAGGGGGACAAGAAGCAAGACTTGATTTTAACGGAGGTTAAGAAGAAAAAAGAAAAGAGGGAAAGTTGAAGGGACAGGGTTGATCAGCTTCTGTCTTGATTTCATCTCAGCTGCAGCCAGAATCAGTCAGAGCTGGTTAAGGATCATCCGTCTGGACGCTGGCAGGAGGCCGGAAGCAATTTTTGCTGCTCCGCTGGTCTGTCTCCCCACCGCTTCTTCGAAAGTCCGGGCAGCAGTGAGAAGTGCATTTCTACTTCTTCATTCGTTCCACATCATGCTGGAAACGCTTTGCCTTCAGCTCACCTGAACGCCACGTCGCTCCAACCATGACGCAGCGCATTCACATCTCAAGCTGATCTATATCTTTTTATTACCAGCAGAGTTAAGCATTAAACGCATAGCGGGGTCAAGTGAGGTGCGCCCACTGTTGGAATCCCTCGACATCAATAGTCAAAGCCATTGCAGTGTTGGTTATCAACAGAGCTTACAGCCAAAGTCAACTTCTTTTGTGTGTAGAAATCTTCATGTGCCGCCAGTGCTTGCATCACGCCGGCGCAAACATAACAAAGATTCCTAGGAGAGCGGAGGATAGAAAAGAAGTCGTATATCATATCACATTTATTTCAGCAGGAATGGGAAAAATGTCCAGCATGCGTCGATGATTTGAGTTTTCATCTTGATGCCAAAACGATGCTGACGCACTGAAGAAAGTCGTTGCTCTGGCGCAGGGTGGAGGGAATGTATTTATTTTATGCATTCTGCTCGACCCCTTGACCTACATTTCGCAGGAGGGTCCCAAAACGTGACGTTACCTTGTACGTACAGGAGCCCCGTGTGGCCCCTCGTTCCGCACGGTAAAGCAAAGCAAAGACATACCGGGAAAAAACCGTCGCTTCGCTCAAATATTTACAGTCCGATTCAAACAGCGACGGCCTTAACAGAGTCCACAGAGGTTTTATGACAGCAGTATTTTTCCATGGTCTCTCTCTCTCTTTCTCTCTCTCTCTCTCCTCGATATTCATTGCTGAGCAAATATTCAAAGCCAGTTCAGTGATCTTGCAGAGATGACCAGAGATAGCTTTGGAGCTTTATTGAACGCCATTATCTTGATCTCATTAAATCTTTCTCTAAATTGTTTTCTTGGCGTGCGACAAATGATATCTGCAGCCCATCATGCCTTGACACATGTTTCCAACATAAAACCAATAATAGCTCTTCAACAAAAGCTGGCCAAGACAAACAAAGTGACTCTATTTCCAGATAATGTGCACGTGTGTGAACTGACGTCATTCTCCGTTTCTCCGAAGCGCCGCTTGGCCCTGAACGAGTTTTATTCAGCTCTCGCTCCTGGTTAAATTACGATTGTCTCCACCACCTGTTGCCACAGTAACAGATAGTTTTACAGGACGATGCCAGCGGAGCGATCCGGCAGGCGGTCCTGATGCTGTGCACAGACTGAATTAGTTCCACGTGTGGACGTCTGCAGCAGGACTGCAGCGAAGGACAGGTCATTAGTGTCAGTGTAAACATGAAGGGTGTGGATCCAAACGGACTGGACTGATTTGAATTCCAGCTGATTTGGCCCGAATCACGTTATTCTGAAGCTCTGCAGTTCAGATCATCCCAGAAAACATTTTTAAGCACAATAAGTGACACAAATTCTGTATTCTAGACTCCATTTTTCTTCACCTCAAGCACAACACTGCAAATCAAGGCCACTGGAAAGGAAAAAAAATTAAAGCAAAATCAAACAAAGTATTCACAACACTCAAAATATTGATGAATTCCTTAATGACAAACTATTTTTTTTTCTTCTATAGGAACATAACACCTGTCTGAGCACACTGACTGCTGATATAGGAAATGAAATAAAATGCCCAGCTCCACTAAATACTCCAACATTAACATTAACTCAGCTGACACTCAGGACCATGTTCCACTAGACAGCTCAGGATAATGAGTCTCAAGAGATAACATAAACCCAGAATCTAAATGGCTTCAACAAAACACAGTGATGAATTTGGAGTGTCCTAGTCAAAGCCCAGACTGTCACTTGACTTAAAAAAAACTGGCTAATCATGCTCGAAAATCCTCCAAGCTGGTTGATGTTAAAGACTCGTTGCCATGTATTTACATTTTGAACAGGGACGCTCCAAATCCCAATGACAAAGTTCACAAATGAGTAAGATGTAAAAAGAGGAGCTGCTCCAACAAGCGAGAGATGCAGATGAGAGGAAACTGGACATCAGGGCTCTGGAGGACAAGATCCTCCAGTATGAGAACCCGGGAGGCAGCAGACAGGAAGGAAGGAGCCTGACACACAGAAGAGAGGGCAGATTTTATGCTCACCTTCCGTTTCCTTATTACAACTGTGTGTCTTTATTTTTTGTTCAAATTAAATCTTTGATTTCACGCTTTTTGATAAAACGGCTTCAGCCTGAAACGAGTCATTTAAACAGGCTTTACTGTAATCACCATATTGCTAAACTGTTTAGTGTTGCTCCACTGTGAGAAATGGGAAGTTTCCACTTTCTGATAAATGTTAACCCAACGATTCATTCTTCTAACTTACAATTTCATCAAACCGTGACTAAGAAGAGGCTGGAGTCAATCCCAGAAGCCTATGTGTCAAAGCAGGGTTTTCAGAGTCCATAACAGGGCAAATACAGGCACAAACTACACACCCGTATTCATACATACTCAACAGTTTAGAGTCTCTATTTCATCTTAAACATGTTTTTCTGTGGTACAAAACTGGACACAAAGGGAGAACTTTATTTTTTAAAGCTGCAGAATCCAAAAATCCATTCCTTCTGTCTGGACTTTTAGTCAGCTGAAAAAGGAAGACACTTATTACCTGCATGTTTAATACTCTTAACCCTCTCTGCAGACTTGAAATGGGTCTACCAAAGGATTTTAACATTCTTCAGGCAGAACAGCAGCTGCTGCCCTCAAATTATTCCACGTCTTCTCAACTTGTTGTTGAGAAGAACAACTTGGTATAATTAGGACAATCTCAAATTGAAGCAGTTAATGTTGCATTACTGGAGGTGAATAATGCTGATATTTCAAATATGAGTCTAATTTTTACCGAAGCCAGAGAGAAAATGGGATAGTGAAGAAAAAAATGCAGCTGTAGGTCTCGGAAAAGCTTCAAAGATCTGTTTAGTTTAACAGAAACATTCTCATTATAGTGAATGAACTGCTACCGTCAGCCTGTCATGTCACACACCAGCGTGTGTTTAGTGCTGTAAATATCACAGTGATATTTTCATTAAAGCGACATCCATCCCTCTGACTCACATAAACAACATGCTTTATCTCTGTGCATGTGCACGTGACGTGCATGCAGATGCACAACACTTCTCCCCCTGATGCTGTGCAGCAGAGCGCTGAAACCCTTCGCCCTGTAACGTAGCCGAGGTCAATGCAAGACTCCAGAGCAAAGCCCGAAGGGAGCAGAAGCGCGCTCTAAAATGAAAACGAGGCGACGTCTGGTGGAGTCGTGTTCGCCACGCTTGTTATTACGCCACATCGCCGGTGGCTGACCAAGGCCCTTTTATGGGAACATATGAAACGTGACTGGCAGAGAGCCAACCCGGGACGGGAGGGACGAGCTGAGGAGGCAAGAAAGTCCACTGAAGAAACTGAACCTCAATGCAAAAAAAAAGAGAGAGAAAATATTAAAAATAAAAACAATATACGCTAAAGTCTTGCTTTGGTGTTTGATGAATCTCTCAATGATGAATGGGTTAAAGGTTTAGGTAAACTTTGGCTAACTACAATAAAGTCTTTTTGCCTCAGTTTCTGCCAACTGAAACTGTTGCACATCTGTTTATAGGCTGCTAAAATAATACCTAAAACGTATGAGTGGTAATTTACTTTTTTGCACAACCAAACTTCCATTTTTTTGCTGTGTGGCTATTTATATCATACTTAACGTCATGGGGATCAGCTCGTCTTTCACAGAGCTGAAGACAGAGCTTTGAGCTGAAAAGTGTCTGATGTTCTTTAAAGGTAATCTGTCATAGGCTACGTTGTGTTTCTTCCAGTTATATCTTCAACTTGACGCTACGTTGTGTTTCTTCCAGTTATATCTTCAACTTGACCCTTCACCAGACAAGTTACCGTGTTTTGTAACTCTCACATTTCACCCTGTTTCTCCCAAACTCACAGCGACAAGTTAGGTAACAAAATATGCGAGGAAATGAAAGTGTTGAAACACTGACATGGATGGAATTCTGTAATTATATAATTTGTTTGAGTTCTGGAATATGTGAGCATGTAAGAATGTTTTAAAATATCCTTGAATTACAACTCAGGATAGAAATGTTCAATTTTCAAGAATTCAAATGAGTTTCCTACACAGTAAATCACCTTCAGGGCTTATGAAGAAATATTTAAATGATCTTTCAAAAGCTTCAGAATCTGCTGCTAACATACATTCTTTGGCCCTGAAGGAAACGAAAGGAGACAACACTGCTTGTTATGCCATCGTCTAACCACAAATATGACATTTCAGGAAGTCCTCCTGCTTCTCGTTTCCTCCAGCTTCGCCAAGATTGCAGTGTGAGACGCCAGCCTTCACGACCGCATTAGCTTTTCGTCACCTCTGAGACATTCGCCCAGGTGTTTCGCCACAGTCGCTCTGATGGTTTATTGAGGCTCTGACTGACAGCAGGGCGTCCGGCTCTCTGTTGGAGGTGTAATTACGACTCGGTGTTCGGGAGCTTAGGGCATTGTTGTCATTTCTACAGTCAGACGCACAATGAGCAAAGACAGAGAGAAAGGTGATAATGGAGGCTCACCGTCTCATTGAGGAAGAAAAAGAACGCAGCCAGTCATCAAGAGGATGTTTCAGATGACAGCAGGAAGTAAAAGAATTCCAGTCAATTTGTTGTTCATTGTGAAGATGTTTGCATGTATGAATCTTTTCCATTGTTCATTTGCAACAACCAGCAGTAACTTTGTGACAATGTTTCTGTTGTTTTGGATTTTTTTTAAGTGAGTGATATTTACGACTAAATATAAAAACCATGAAACTTCTCTTCTTGAACGTACATAGGTTTTACCTGAGTGTGAACTATTGTTTGTTGGGCTTGTGATGAACAGACGATCCCACTAAGGTGTGCACAGCCTTCCTCTGGTTGCTGGGATCATCTCCAAACCCCCAACAGTTTGTTGAAGCCAGATACCAGAAGATGATGGATGAAATACTGATGCAGCCTGTCAGACAAACAACACAAACTCTGGAAGATTACAGTGTTTCTCAATGTTTGCACGTGTTGTCATAGTTATGATATAAGACGCAGAAGGTCATTGAAGGCGAAAAGCCACTGAATAAATGAATGAATACGAACGGTTATGAAAGTGAAGCCTCTACATGATATACTGACTCCTTGCTGCTTGCCTAAAAACAGATCAGCAGTTCAGCATTAATATCCCTTTACAGCCTTTATCTTTTTGAGCATGTCTTTTTTATTTTGCCTTCTGGACCAGGAGATTGTCTCGCTGTTCGGGAAGCGCAAGTGTTTTCTGTAAATCCATGAAACTGCTCAGCTGCAGCGTGATGCCCCTTGTGCTTTCAGTTTAAAGTAAATAATGATGAATAGTGGTTTTGACAGCCTCTTCTAATCTGAACCTGTTAAGACTTTTGTCATTTCCAGGCAGTCTTTTGACTAAGCTTACCCTTTCCCAGGGAGAGAGGCAGCGACCGCAGAATCCTGCCAACAAGCCCAGGTGTGTGGCTTCTGCCCCAGTTCCCAAAACGAACATGTGGTTGGTCTGAGTTTGATGTGTGGAAGCATTTGTAACAGTTTCCACCCCAACCCTTTATAAACCACTCCCATCCCCCCCCAACCCCTGCATTTTCCATGACTAACAGTAAACAGAAATGGACCTGTCCCCTCTTGTTGGTATAAACTGCAACGCTGCCAAACAGCTCCAGCACAAACTGAATGGAGTCACAGGACGACTGTACTGTATGAGACAAGAGACACCGCCGCAGATTAAACTATCTATCAGATAGATAGATAGATAGATAGATAGATAGATAGATAGATAGATAGATAGATAGATAGATAGATAGATAGATAGATAGATAGATAGATAGATAGATGACTCATTCCAGCAGCAGCTGTTTCTCCTGCTAATTCATGCAGGAGTAATGTAAGCGGGAGAGCGGCTTGAAGGAGAACGACCTGATGGTGAAATGTATCCTAGTTGAATCATATCACCTAACAGCTGTCACTTCAACGAACACAAATCTGCCAGCAGCACAGTTAATAAATACCCAGAAGGAAACGCTTGAAACGAAATGCACACTATTTTTCCCTTAAAATAAGAAAGATTTCCTGCTGTGTCTGTGAGGGAATTTATGATATTTCTGATCTCATTCTCTTGCGTTCGCTTGGCGAACATCTTTGTGTTGCTGGCATCTACAATAGTGTTTATATGCCGTTGCTGTTGTTGCTATTGCCGTTGTTGTTGCATTGTGTTAATGCAGTGCACATGACAGATCTTCTTTTCTCCTTGAACACTTTAGATTTGGCAAAGCAGCAACAGCACAGATGAAATCAATTTTGTTTGAAAATACATATCAGATGCTCCAGAGAGCCAGCATCCAAAATATCACAACACTGGAATCAGCCCAACTGACAGAAATACGGTTGATTTTAATGTGTGTGCTTTCACTGGCCAGGCAATCTGCTGTAAAGAAAAAAACAAAAAACAAAAACTGGACTGTCATATATCGCTCAATAATGACAAAATTAACCATTTATTCTCAATTTTTTTTTTTCCAGGAACAGCTACCAGAGATTGTCCCTGAACTGGCGATATCATTCCACAGGTAAAAACTAAAATCAGTGGCAAAATAGATTCAGGTATATTTGAAAGGTGAAATTCAATGTAATTACAGTTGAACTCAGCTCCTGTGGGCCTATTTCTCCAAACGTGTTTGGAGGGGTTTGGGTCTTGTGACATGGTGAATCAGCCAACAAGTTTTCAAATCTCTTCAAGCCCTTGATTTCCCACCATGAGACCAAGGCTCTCACAAACTGTGCCCAACTTGGTCATCTGATAAGTATGACACACACACACACACACACACACACACACACACACACACACACACACACACACACACACACACTCACACTTATAATTGTAACCTCAGCCCTAAAACCGCAGTTTCGCCCTTAAAAACATGTCAAACCAGTGTGGGGCCCTTCATTTTGTGAGGACCGCACAGAGCGAGCATGTAGGCATGCACACACACACACAAACACACACAAACACACACACACACACAATTCAATTCAAATCAATTCAGCTTTATTCATAAGTAGGAAGCATACTCCTGTGAACTGCCGCCTATGCTGCACCATGCCACACCATGTCAATTCATGCAATGACAATGTTTTGTATGTGATTATTTTGCTTACCTACAGCCTCCTACCTCCCTGCCTACCTATCAACCTACTTACCTATCTACCTACCTACCTACCTAGCTACCTACTTCAATTATAGCTATTATCGAACTGACTAAAATCCTTAATATAACACTGAGCTTTAGTCCAAAATCAGTATGCCCAGTAAAACTTTTGAGATTGTGGCCATCTGTCAAACTTTCATATTGGGGATGTTCAGCTCTGGTCCTGGCCTGGAGAGCACCTGCTCTGCATGTTTGAGTTCTCTCCCCGCTTCCACACACCTGAATCAAGTGATCATTTCATCACCAAGCTCCTATAATGAGCTTTATTGCCGTCAGGTGTGCCAGCATTCGCAGAGCGTGAGCTAAACCATGCAGGACGGACGCTCTCCAGAACTGGCATCCAGGAGAACCCCAGATATCACGACAGAAGCTCTGTATCACTACGTATGGCTTTCCATGCTCTACAATGTTGTATGTGCATGATACTGTAAACCTTTGTACACTGCAGCGTCCATGAAGCAGAGATAAATGTGAAAGATTTATAGAATGAACATAACCCCAAACGTTTAGCCACTCTGTAAAGTCTTTCTGTTTACGATACCTTTATTTCATATGTCTTCATCTTTAAGCTGCTGTGTCATGTCAAGCTTCCTGCTGTGGGGTCTTATCGTACCTGTGTCTCAAAGAGTTAGTGCTTGTGTGTGTGAATGAGTCTGAAAACAGATTTAGGTATCAACAGTCCACATAAAGACGTCACACACCAACACACACATTCAAACACGCAGCGTATCACACTTACACATGTTCTTTCTCACATGCTGACAGTCAAATGAAGCTGTCTTGCACATGTACTCCCACACAGGTCGAAACCCACCGTGCTGACCCCCGCCTTGCCCTGAGAAATGTGCCATATCAATGCTGAGAAGCAGGTCAAGCATTCTCTAAGTGCAGCAAAGTGAGATAATTGAAACATAGACTGCTTTGGGCTTACTATTAAAACACCGCCCCCCTCTTCCACCCCCCAAAATCGGCCAGTCTCCACCCCCTTTGGGTCCTGAACGAGATTCAAAACAACCTGCTTTTTCCAAAAGGCGCCCACTGTAAAAGGCAGAGGGGCAGCGTGGGTGAGCTGATTTGTTTTTTGGATGGACAGGTTATGAAATTGTCGGCGACAGACCGATTAGAGAGTTCAGCTAACAGCCTCAACTGTCGCTCTCTCCCACCCTCTCCCGGTCCTTCTCCTTGATGTAGACCCGTGTGATTTTCGACTGGTATTAGGGCCACGGAGGCGGTAAAGCCACTCCTATAACACAGCTTTTTAAGCCCTTCCTGACAACTGGTACATGGTCATACAGTGCCTACACCTCCGAGCTATGCCTTTGAAGTGCGGGGATGAAGATTTGAGGGTTCAAATAAGCATGACCGAGTGTACAGCAGTGCAAGTGATCAGGTGCATGTGACATGTATGTGTGAGCATGGGCGAATGTGAGAAAGTAAGGCAGTAGGTGAGACAGAGCGAGCTTGACCAGGGGTAAAGGGTTCATCCACACTCTTGCTGTAATCTGGTGTCCTCTGGTACAGCTCAGGCGCCTGTCAGCTGTAAAGTGAACAGAAGTGATTCTGACATATGTGGCAAGACAAAAAAAAAAAAAAAGTAGAAATAAAGCAAGTTAAAGCAAATTCCAGGTAACTTAAATTGGGCAGGGCCTTTTTTACGGTCTGTAAGACTGTAGCTGAACGCCCTCAAAACCAGGCTGTTATTGGAAAAGCCTGAAGGCTTATGAAGCTGTCTATTGGAAATTTGTGATCTATGGATATAATGGGTCCATTTTCAGCATTGTGAAGATATGAGTCACTCCCATCCCCCCGCATCGTCATCATTGTGCATCATGTGTATTGGTGCGGTCACTTCACATAAAAAAGAGCAGTCCTGTGTGTTTGTGGCGGCTGACCTGGATCGAATTATAACCTCTTTCAGACAGACGTCTGCTAATCACAAACATTATTTGACTTAAAGCTGAGCAAAATATTTAAAAAAAAACTCTGTCAAATGATGGGTATCACGTGCACTGGTCCTACAATTAACTATTAAAGGGTTCTGGTTGCAGATAAAGAGATTCATGGAGGTAAAGAGCATCCGTCATTTAACATCAGCCCTGCTCTTTTCAAGCCGTGACCAAGTGGCCTGCAGGGGGTCATTGTTGTAAAATCAGTGTATGACATGTCTGATGCTGCTGCTGCTGACCTTTCACAATTTATATTTTTGTTATTGTTGTGTTTTTTTGTATTTTCAAGAGAAGGGTGGTTGTTAACATGTTGAAAAACCTTCATCGATTCTTTGCATTAGCCTCAAAAAGCCAAATTAAGACTATTAAGGTACCTCAAAGGAGTTTCTCTGATTGTATCCAGAAGGTTTTTTTAGAGGATGTTTTGATTTCAAGGGTGTGTGCTGTCAACTCAATAAACTCAATATTCCTAACCTTCATGCCTTCTTTGTTTTGTACAGAGGGCAAGGAATGGGAGGGGGTTGCTTTTTGTGTGTGCTTTTTTAATAAGACCTTTGAGGTACACACAAATAGACAGCGTCCCGTAGACATCATCTCCTGTCGCATGAAATGACCCACAATAAGTGGTTTGGAAAATATCTGGACGATAACAGTGAAATGGACGGATGGCTTGTTAAAGGCCACGTGAGACATCAGGAGAGAACTAACAGCTAGATCAGCTTCATTAAGAGCATCATTAATGAGCAAGTGGTTTGGTAAGGGTTTTATGAGGGTTATTGTTCCTACAGAAATGCGAGAGAAATCACCCGAGGACAGGAAGTGACCCACATTTGCGAGGAGGAAAGATGGGGAGCAACCCCCATTCTCCAAGCTGGCACCCCCTCATTCCCCCCTGGGCAGCCTGCTGATTGGTTCATTACCCATAGTAAACACAGCTACAACCCCGCACACACACACACTCACACACAGAAGTATAACAGGTCAAGCCCCCCGTTCAGTCAGTCTTCTATTATTATCCAGATTCCATCAGTCCCAGAATCAGATTCATACATATCTTTACACTCTTCCCATCTGCTGGAATTCAGATCACACAAAGTTTACAAAACCCTGTTTACAGATTTCCACTGGTTGGATTGCCGGAGACTCTAAGAAGGGACATAAATGTTCTTAAATCTTTCTTGTAAAAAAAAACAGAAAACCAAAAGAATAGCTAAAAACCACACAGCTCAGCAATTCTAGGAGCTCTCTTTGATTGTTTATGTGGAGTTGAAATTAAACTAAGGTAATTACTGAGACACATGATGCTGATGTTTAAGATACAATAAAGAACAGAACTGTGGATCAAGAGAAGTATGACTTTTTTGTTTATTTCTGATATTTTTGGTTAGATTTTTTTCTACAGTACAGCAAAGCCAGGCTAGTTTTTTTTTTTTTATTGCCCTACATACATCAGTTACATTTATGTTGACAGCTTTTACAGTAATTAAAAGGGAATCAGATAGATTAGTATTAATACATGCCCTTGGACTGCATGTGTAAAGTGATCATGGATGGTTTTCTGGCCCCTACAAGGAGAAAGGTGTACTTTCATACCTGCCGGCATTTTGACACCTTCCACCAAGGTGGTCCACTTTCACTTTACATTATGGCCAAGAGCTATGTTTTTTTTTTCCCCAGATATTTATGCAAGGATGGGGGTTGTTCTGTAAAACAGGTGTATTTCAGGCTGTGGCTCAGGGATACCTCCTGACAGCTCTGAATGGTAAATTCATTCTGATGCACTGCGATTATACTCTCTACCTCCAGGGATGTGGATGAACACCCTCTGAAGGTTAAAGTTTTCCTTTTTTTTTTCCTGTGTTGCATACTAGACAAATTACCTTCACCATCTGATGCCTGCGCCTCCCTGTTCTCCATCGGCTGTCACTCTGGGTTAATGCTGCTTCAGTAGCTTCCTGGCCACAGTCCTCAGGGGACAGTGGTGCTGGGAGCTGCGCTCAGATGGAGGAGACACCAACACACTGTCTTCAGGGCTGCTGGGAAGCCTCGCCATTGGTTCATGAGGAAACAAAAGAATATATCAAGTTTATACACAAAGGGAATGTGTAATGCCAAAGATAGCAAAATCAGATCACAAACACACGTATGAGTTCAAGAGATTGAAAAAAAAAACAGTTAAAAACATGTACTAAAAAAAATCAACAGGTTCAAAATGCAAGAATTAGGAAAAGTTTGTTGCTTAATACTTCCAACAAAATATACAAGATGATCTTCACATGTACAAAACATATATTTACACTTAAACATACTTAAACATCACAGTGCTTATCCCTTTGTATGCAGGTCACCAAGAATATCAAACTGAATAGTTACAGGCGTCGAAACATCTGTTGAATAAAACCAAACAATGCTATGTCAGTAAGACTATTAATCTATCATTCAATTAGTTCAAAAGAACAATTAGTTTATTACAGCAGTCTAAAAAATTACATCAAGGCTGATGAGGACTGAAATGTATTTTCTCTTGGGATCAGGAAAACTAACATTACAAAAATAACAGTCCCTTCATTGAATGCTAGACGCTGTTAATTTTAAGGTTTAAAAGCAGTCAGGGTAACAAGACGTGTCAGTCCCTCTCAGGTAACCTGTATTTGCACGAGTCTTTGGTGCCCCCTAGTGTCTACAAAGAGGAACATTCATGGTCCGTGCTCTCTGTTCATGTGATAAATCTACACTATTGTTTGTTTGTTTGTTTGAGCTCCATTTGGACATTTTGAAATTTTACAAGTTCTTTATATATTGACAGAAAATATACCTATCTATCTGCCTGTCTGTCTTATATAGCGTTTTTCAAACAAGAATAATAACACAAAGAGCTTTACATACAGCAAACCCTGTGTCATGTTTTCGTGGAGATGACTGAGGTTTCTTGATCCGTTTTTTTTTTTTTTTTTTTAGTATTTTTTATTCATATGTGTTGATTTCATATCATTTATTCGTAGTTTTGTATTTGGCTAGCATTTGTTTATGAAATGTACCGGTAGTTTTTGAACTTTTTTAAATTCAGTGTTTATTTTGTTCAGTATAGATGGGTGCTTGCAAACAACATTTTGATGCATTTCAAGTTTTAAAAAAAACGTTATTTGATTTACATATTTATTTATCGTTACAGTCAGTGAAGGTCACGTGATTCCCGCGTGCGCCGCCTCGTGAGCGTATTTAATTACGGTATTGAAGAACTTAAAAAATCAGAGAGGAAAGTAAAAAGAGAAGAGTCTCTCCAATGATGGAAGAAGTCGACTTACCCGACGCTGCTATTTGCAAGTCTTGTGGAAAAGCCTATGAGCTTCCCGGTAAGATATTCATGACTTACTTTTTACATTTTAAGGAGTTCAAGGATCCGTGGTGAAGCTAGCAGCTAGCTGAACTAGCGAAGCACGTGCAGGTGAAGTACGTGAAGACACGTACATGTCTCCAGATGGCTAGATTATTCAGAAAAAGATAATAAATCTGTACCTGTCGTCCCAAATAAACTTCAATCATTTATTTTCGTTAGCATTACACTTTTATTTAAGTCTGTTTCGGGTTGTAAGCTTAGCTAATACTAAAATGGTTGGAAAGTGATTCGGGCATCTTGTGTTGAGCTAAGTTGTCGTTTTAAATAATAATACAGGAAAAAGATGAGCATGTTGCAAATGTACGTATTTGGACAGAAATGACCAGAAAACTGTAGTCAATACTGATTACAATAAATACGAATGTCTATGCATGTGCACACACCATGAGGCGCACATGTTCGATGGCGCCTGAAGGCATCAGCAGCCTGGCTGGAGTATTTTAAACAGCCGATGCTGGGTCACAACCGAGATGGGTCGTAACAAAAGGCATGCTGCCCCTAAATATCTCAAATAAATCCACCAATTTTACCTTAGGTCACAAGTTCATAGTAAAATAGACCGTCTTACATATTTTTGATTTCGTCAAGAATAAAGTTTTTCCAAACCACAAACTGCAAAAGTTTTCAGTTTGAAAAGTAACATTTTTGAAGGGGAATATCATGTGTTTTAGAGGTACCACTAATTCGTATGTAATTTTTCCAAGGCAACCTTACATAATTTAAAATCTAAAATGTAGTGTATAGGTTCATAAAGACAGAAATGCCTTTGTTTCTTTTTGTTGCGAAAATTTCAATACGGATTAACTGATAAAAGATACCCAAAAATGAACATAAAATTAAAACATTTTGGAATTACATTAACACTGATCCAAGTAAAAATTTACGCATATCCGTCTCAATGAATTTTAGACGGATTCATGAGAGTTCCATCAAGTTTTGAAGCACCAAGTCCTCAGGTTTTTCGTGTGACTCTTGTGCTTTCATATTGTATCATAATGGATGTATCTTTCAAACATATGTTGGAAAACTTAAAAATAGTTTCATTTAGAGCTTTTATGAAAATTGAAACTGGGTTACAGTGTAAAGACATGACAGTATGTGACGTTAAATCTTCTAACACAACCACTCATGCAGTGTAAATCCTGAGCTTTCAGGCCTGTCTTTTATTCTGTCAAATAGTAATATCTTCTAAAACTTGAAGCAGATCCAGCTAGAACTCATAACATTCTCACTTGCTGTAATTATGAGTGATAATGAGGTGCAGAAAGTTGCTGCTTTGCACAGAGCAAAAATGATCTGTCAGTAATTCTCATATGAGCAGAGCAGGTGTCTCCTTTGTGGATGGTCCACAGCTAATCAAGGAAGCTCCGGCCTCTCTTAATTCAGGTTCATAGTGGTGGTTTGTGGACCGTGCAGCATGTGTCAGGTGGCATGCACTGTAAAAAGTTTAGAAACCGCTGTTGTGTATGATATCCTTATCAATGTTTTCTCTTTCAGAGGAGGGAGTCGGTGGAAATCTTCCCCGGGTGCTTTTCTGTGCCCACATCTACTGCACTGTCTGCCTGCAGGCGATAAAACGTGACAACGTCATACAATGTCCAGAGTGTAAGGTAAAGGTCGCAAACTTTATAATCTCTGGAAAGTGATCATAAATAAAAGAAATGAGTGAAATACATTTCTTTGTTATTGTGATAGATCAATTTAAATGATAAAGTCGCTCTTGTTCTTTACAGTTGCAACATAAACTGGTCTCATCTGCACATTTTCTACATAACTTGCTGATATATCTCAGCTTTTCTTTTCTGAGACTACATCTGTTTTGAGCTTTGTTGCCATCAACAAAAATTACCAAGTCATTTATACCATTTACCTTGTCATTTTATATATATATATATATATATATATATATATATATATATATATATATATATATAATGTGTGTGTGTGTGTGTGTGTGTGTGTTTTGTTTATGATTTTTATTTTGAACACGAACAACATTTAAACAGTACTCCATTATAAACTAAACACATAAACACTAAACATAAAACATCACAGAGAATCAAACTTTTTTTTTCATGTTCAAAAATGGAGTGGGAGGACCTCGAAAAAACCTGCTTCCAAATAATTGTAATGATAATAGCAATAATGGTAATGCTTTACTTGAAGCCCCCCTGTATAACACATAAGTACATTTATAAAGCATTGTAATTCCATTATAGCACGTGTAGCTATAGTTATAAACATTCATAATTGATCACAATGCCAGGACCTAACCCTAAACCTATGCTGTATAGTGAGTTATAAAGCATTGTTATAATTTGAGTGTTTATAACTACTTATTAGGGCTGAACGATATATCGTTATCATATCGATATCGCGATATGAACATTCAGGACATTAGTTTCTCAAAATTAACGATATCAAGATTTCCCCTGCTTGCCCTGCATGTCAGCTCGCCCATGCACAGGTAAGGCCAGCCAATCACAAACCACCTTCACTGGTTGACAGCTGATGGCAGAGGGTGGCTGCAGAATCTGCACAAACGAGTTTGGTGGTGGTGGCAGTGAGCTCTCATAAATAAAACTGCATTTTTTTACATCCTTTTGTATTATGTTTTTATTTTTCTGAAAAATGCCTTAACTTTCACTAAATCCATTGTAATATATCATATCGATATCGAGATATCTGGCATGGATATCGAGATATGAAATTTTGCCCAAATCGTTCAGCCCTACTACTTATAATGTGTTATACTTGGTGCTTCAAGTAAAGTGTTACCGCAATAATAATCACAACGTAATGAAAACAATTATAGCATGAAACAATAATTCATTGAAACAGTGTTAATAAAAGAAAATGAATAAGTAATATAATGAAGTCGTACAATGTCAAAAAGACATTGTTTCAACTCATTGTTAAGTTTTGCTGTTATTGTGATTTCCAGTGCTTGAGTGAATTGACTGTGTTGGTCTGAATCCTGCAGCTTCTCAGTGTCGTCTGAGTTCAGGCTGGACCACAGTCATTCTTCTCCTTAACATCAACCCGCTGCACCACGTGAATCTCCTCCACCCTCCCAGGCTGACTGTTGAGCTCTGTGGAGACTTTCTGTGTCCTCAGCTGGAAAACAGCTCGGTTGTGTTCATTCTGTCTTTTGGTTTCTCGGCCTGTAATCGCTCCCTCTCCTCTGTCTTTAAGCCACTTTGACAACACACAGTCTCTTCTGTTTGTGGGGGTCTTTTCTTTTATAACCTTTCTGCTCTCCGTCTCCTTATTCTTCATCCAGTGGCACCGTGATTTTTATAGATTGACAGTTAATGCAAGTCTGAATGAAATGACCTTCGTAACTCCTCCAACAGCTGATTAATTTCTCTTATTTATGTTTGACATTAAGAAGACAAAAACATTTCTCTTTCCCTCCAAGACCCTGACATTTAGACAACCTCTCTGTTCAAGACCTATTCCTCTGGAGAGAGGGAGAGAAAAAAAACACACACACATCAGGCAGATCTGAACAGCTTCATAACAATTAATTGGAAATTGGTGGAAAAAAAGAGCTTAAAAGTGAAGTTAAAAATAAGGTTAAGGTAAAATTCAAAGTTTTAATGCAAATTTCAAGTGCAAACTTTTGTGCCAACAGGTGAACTCCACCCTTGATGAAGGAGGAGTGCTCAGTCTGCAACAAGATGCCAGAATAACAGGCCTCATCTACACCACAAAAATAAACAAGATGAAGAGGTAAAATACAAAATCACATAAAAACAAGAGTGGTTTAACTATTCTGTTTAAAAAGATAAAATAAAATAAATCCTCTTGATATATAAGATGCTTTACTTTGATGAAATCTATTTTGATGCTCGCTTTGGTGTTTTCATCTCCGACAGCTCGCGTCACGACAAGCCGAGGCACCGCAGACGAAACAAACTGGCGACGTCTGAGGGCAGCAGCACCAGGGCTGGGATTGGTGAGCAGGTACGTCTGGATAATTGGAGAGGCTATGAGTGGGGAATGCTTCATCTCATACACAGCACTGTGTTATAAAGTCTTTTCCCCATAACTCGATGCCTCAGGTTAGTACAGCAGGAATACAGCATGGTTTTACTGTTGGGCAACTGTTCTTGTATTTGAAGAATGAGGAGAAGCCTTACCTCATTGTAAATGTACTTTTTTTCTATGTGAAATGTCCTGGACAGTATATCTAAAAATCCTGTGAAGTATTTCTTAGTTGCCGTGTAACAGAAGGATGTCGCTTTTGCACCACAAGTAGGTTGTTATAAACTGGTTCACATCACCGATACACATGCAATGCATAACGTGTGAAATCAGTTGGTCATCAGTGTACAGCAGCAGTGGGACTGGTTTTCATATTAAAGGATTGGCTCGTATTTCACTCTTTCAAGTTAGATCCCTTTTTCAATGATTGATTCTCCAACTTGGCCTCGGTAATAAAAGACCACCACAGTTCTGACAACATTACACTTCGATAAAATATTCCATCTCGAGAATATTTGCAACACATTGAAGAGTCTGAGAGGACCTTTTGCAAAGTGATCCTTCATTTTCCCAGCAGCGATGATTAAAGCAATTTCCACAATCAGTGCTGATTTCAAAGTGTCTGGATGTGAGATCGCTCATTCAGATTGCAGGTTGTGGTGACCAGAGTGTTTCATTGTGTAAAAGCAATAATAACGAGTAATGCTGGTATTTCTGGTGTGTTCCTGTCTGATATGAAGAATATTGAAAAGGCGTTGGATGTGGCTGTGATTAAAGCTGCAGAAAACATCGTCCAGCTGCAAAACATCAGCAAGGTAAGAACTGCACCGTATGGAAGAAATGTGGACTTGATTTGAATATGTTCAGTGGGAAACGTGTCAGAAAGACAGTTCAGTTCCCTGTACCTGTCTTTGTTGTTGTGGGGCAGAGTCTTGCCACTAGTGTGTCGGAGCAGGTGAAGAGGAAGATGGCGCAACTGGAGATGGAGATCTATCAAGCCTCAGACAAAGCTATCAGCGCTGTCCAGAAGTGGTATGAAGATTCTCACTCAAATCATGTTTTGTTCATCGGGGTGTAAAAAAAGTTATGTTTTCTTAAAAAAGGAAAAGAGAGTGATTGATTTAAAGGCTTTAAATGAGTGACTGCAATAAATGAGGTTTCTACATTTTGAAATTCGATTTTAAAGCCCAGTCCCTTGACTTTAAAGCATAATTTCCGTGCTGCTGCGTGTTAACAAGTGTTCGTCAACAGGAAGGATTCCCAGTTGCGTCGGCTGACAAAACTGGAGATTCACTTCAATGCTGACGAAGCCCGCAGCAAAGTTCAGGAGAGGATTCAGACCCTGAAAATAGCACTGCGGATGGCCGGAGAAGTGCGAAGCACTCCTTCTCTGGGACAGTACTACACCCTGGATAAGGTAAGAAATTCTGAGTAAACACACTCTGCCTGATACCCGATGCATGTGAACAGTCTCGATCAGGGGTGTCCAGAGTCGATCCTGGAGGGTGAATCTGCTTTCAGGCTACACGTAGGGGCTTTTCTTTGTGGAGTTTCTATGTTCTCCCTGTGTGCGCATTTGATTTTTCTGGGAATTCTGGTGTCTTCCTGCAATAGTTTAAAGTTGGCTGGTTGATTGTGTGTGTGTGTGTGTGTGTGTGTGTGTGTGTGTGTGTGTGGGGGGGGGCACAAAACTTGGGAAAATTAAAATATTTTGGGGCTGTTGTATTTTTGTTATAATAAGGAATATACTAAAACTGCCTGATAAAAGTAATGGAAATAACAGCTTTTACATGATCTTATCTTTTGAGATGCGGCCTCCCTTGATGCATCAGCAGGGTAAATATTGATTTTTCTTTTTTTATTTGCTTGTTTTCATTAATGTCAGGTTCTGGAGACCCTACTCGCTCCTGTGGATGAACAATCCATGGAACTGAAATGCATCACCCCGGACCCTGGAATCAGGTTTGTCTGAAATTCTGTGGGAAGATACAGAGAAAGAAGTCAGAAAGCTCAGACTTGGGGAGAGGAAGACAGCGTCTGTGACATGCAGTGGTGAAACGCCACTGTACGGAGAGTGTAAGAGAACACGCTGCACATGCGAATACGCATAGGCAGCGTTGTAGGGTACTTCAGGAGAAGCTCTTACCTCCGTAGGCTTATGGAGAGTTCCTGTTGGCAGCTTTTTCAATCAGTTGGAGAGGTTTTAAAGACTTGTTAAATGGACACTGTGGGAAAAGGGAATCACAGCAGTCTAGCTTCCACGTAGCAAATGCATGGAATAATTCCTCAGCATCGCTTTGAGCCAACACGTTCTGATTTTGAGAGTCATTCTGTAGTGAAAGGAAGCTTGAGTACGTTGGAAGGAAAAATTCCAGGAACTTCCAGGTCTAATGTTAATAAATGTGTAAATTTCTCTCTGAGATGTGTTGGGCCAAATGTAATCTGTGTTTTCCGACTTCAGGAACTTAAATTATAACCCATCCAGGCTTTTATGTCTATAAGACAAGCTTCTGATTTGACAGTCAAACTGCTCAATGTCACATGTCTGTCGCAGCAATGGGGAAATTAAGGGAGTGTCTCCGAATAGCATTCCATGCGGGGCTCGTGTGTGTGATTCCCAACACATACCCTGTGGAACTCCATGGTTAAGACCCGGAGTCTTTTTGCGAACAAAGTGGAAATTGTCTAATTATGATTGAAACCAGTTTATATATTATATTCCGTATACAGGAGTCCGACTTATCCGTACAGTATAACACAGGAAGCCACTGTCGCGGTGATAGTAGGTTTAGAAGGAATCTGTTATAGTCTGCAATATTTGAGTGATTTATGTCATGAATCCTTGGACGCATTTCCAAGACGCCGCCACAACAACTTGTAATTGCACGTTTTGATGCACTGCAGTTTGTATAACAAACATTTTGTGTTCCAGCTGTATTTTCCAGTCGGAGGAGTTAGAAGGGAATCTGACATTTTCTCTGAAGATTCAGTTTGACCAATCAAAGCGGTAGGTCCTTGGCTGAACCTTTAAACAGTGGCTCTTAATTATCCAGTGTCTGTGTTTGAATAGCTTTTTTGCAAGTAGGATCAAAAAATCAGCAATTTTTTAATCAATTCCTGTTTTGGTTTGATGGTTTAGCGTGCCTGTCTCACCATCGCTAAGCTCCCAACAAGACCGCTTCGACAGCAAGTCTCCCGAGGAGCCTGCGCACTGCAAAGATGGCGACAGCATCAGACCCAGTGAAAAAGAGCTTCCCAGTCCGCAAAGCCAGCAGAACCTCAGAGAGACCAGTGTCTTACCGCGCCGGTCTTTTCCAAACTGGCAACCTCGGCGAAAGCACAGCGTCATTCCCCACAGCGCCGCCTCAGACACTGAAAAACCAGACGTGATCATAGAGGAAGTTCTAATTGATGAACCAGAGGGCGGTATGTTTTTTTTTCTCTGTCCAGCTTCCTCTTTTAGATGTTTTTCACTAAATCAAGCCACTTCTCTCACGATGAAAATAAAAGCAAGCATTTCAATTGTACTTTTTCCCCTTTCAGCTCTGCCTCCAACTGGCCCTGAGCTGGCCAACGACAAACGGAGAATTCACAAGATGAGAAAGAAACAGTCCTGCTGTACGAAAAAGGGTACGATGAGACGGTTCTGTAAGTCTTATTGTTATAGGTTTGTAGTGGCTGAGAGTAACAACGCTCTTCACAGGATACGACTGATAAGCGATTAGCAAAATGGCAGCTGTGTGTCCATTTTTGTATATCAAAATGTGTTTGGGGACAATGACGGCATAGCATTTAAAAAGGAAAAAAAAAAAAAGGCCTATAGTTAGCCAGAGTGCTTTACTGCGCTCTGGGACTTTTATTCAAAATATTCTTAAAATCTGTCCTGTGCCTATCTGTAAGCCTGTGAAGTGAAGAAAGCACCGGCGTTTTGAGCCCATGTTCATTTGTCCTGGTCAGGAGACGAGCCGCTGCATTCTGGACAAGCTGCAGACTTGTTGATTTCTGGCGTCTTAATGCCGACATGCAGGGAGTTGGAGTAGTCCAAGCCCAATGGGAAAAAGCATGGGTGCCTTTTTCTTGATCAGCGTTTTAATCTTTTTCGCCATCTCAGTTGAGATCGTGTCCCGCTCAGTGATGTTGAGAGTCTGAAGGAATCTTGAAGAACGAGTTGGTTTGCTGGTTGCTAACGGCTAAGCTAACAGCACCCTGCTTTTGCTGAAAATGTCCCAAAGCAGCAGAGAAGCTCGTATGACACGAGACATTCAATGACTCAGAGGTTTTCAAATTGGTTGCAATTTTGGAGGAGGAGCTGGGTACTGACAAGTCAGTGGAGGATGTTGCTACCTCCACCATCCTCAACATCCTCAGATGTTCAAAATCACCTAGCGGGTCAGATAGTAAAAAGAAATAGTGAAAACTGGCCACATGGGCCGCCAGTTGACGACCACCAGCCTGGCAGGAGAATAGTGTGATCCACAGTGTCAAAGTGCTGCAGTAAGGTCGAGAAGAATTAAAATGGCACCACTACCAGAAATGAGGTTTAAAAGATCATTAAAAACTGACAGGAGCTGTTTCAGAGCTGTGAAGAGGCTGAAAACCGGACTGGGCAGATGTGGTCAAAAGTTCACATATATTTGTAAAGAACATAATGTCACGGCTTTCTTGGGTTTCTAATTATTTCTACAACTCTGACAGAATGATTGGAACTGATAAACAAAAAGCTGCTCAGAGCTTCTGCCGGTCCCAAGACCAACAGTGCAAACAGTAAGTACAAAGTGCATGGCACTGTTTTGCTGCGATCAGGAAGAAAATGAAAGTTAACACCTTTTGCTGAGAGAAAATTGGTCAGGAGGGTGAAAAGTCAACAGAGAACCACCTAAAAGTAGATCTTCCAAGAATCAGAAGCTGCTGGAACACAGGTGTCAGGGTCCACAGTGTTTTGCATCACGAAATGCGAATTTTGTTGGGGTTTTATGTGATAGCGCAGTGCGGACTGGAACGCCCAGTTTGAGAGATGACCTTCTGTGATCCACCCTCTTCTCTCTTCCAGTCTCCCAGTGGGTTGTGGTGACCCACATTGTCAACCCAAATCACTTCTATGTCCAATATGTTGCCGAGAAGAAGGAACATGAGGCGCTTTCGGAGAAGATCGGCCGCATCGCCCAGTCAGATTCTTCCTTCTTCACTTCAACTCATACGCTGGAGACCGGTATGTGTATCGTTTAATTTATTGTTTGGATCCAAGGTGGATTAACTTACTTTTTTCTGCCATAGTTGTAATAATTTTGATTCTGTCTTACCTTCATCACCAGAATAAGCAGAATAAACAAAAGTAATTGTTCATGTTTCTTGAGTATTAAAACACTTTTTCTTCGGGGGAGGGGGACTTATAAGAGATTACATTTTTCCACTCTGTTGAGGAGGTATGAGTTATTTCAAAGTTTTAATTGATTCCCATTTTTAATAGAAACAACACGTTGCACAGTGATCGTGTGCAGTGGCACCTACTTGGCATGTTCAGTTGGCAGAGGAATTCTTCTCTTGTCCTCTCCAGGCTTTTTGGTCTTTGCAAAGTGGAAGGATGGACGCTGGAGCCGGGCCCGTGTGGTTGATCTGCAGAGGAGCGGCTGCGCCGACTCCGTGGAGTCCTGTGTGGTCACCCGGCTCGCGGCTGTACGAGTCTTTTTCCTCGACTGTGGACTCACCAAGAGCATCCCCATACAGAGGTACTCGCATGAAAGGACAAACACAGAGCCAATCCTCGGGTTTGGAAAATGAGGTCTTGGATGTGACTGTTCTCTCCCAGAGCGTCAGCAGTGTTGGAGCATCCCGGCTCCTCATTGTCGTTGACTTCAGCTTTGTGGGAAAATAAACCAAATGTGCAGTATGTAGAACAGACAGGTTACCTGTCATGGAGGCTTTTTTTTTAATGTACTTTTATATTTATTTATATATTTGACCCTGTTTCCAGTGAGGATGACACCACCGAGTCGGCACTGATGGCTGTGAACAGACACCTGAGGAAGGTTAGACGCTTGGCGGCAATGGAGCTGGCAAGCTTCCCCTGTCAGGCTGTCAGATGTTCCCTGAAGGATCTGGTCCCGTTCGACCAGGTAAGGTCACTCTGGGAACATGAGTTCTGTTTTTCCTCTTCCTTTTGATAATGAAGTGAGTTATTGGCACAATTTAAGAAAGCAACCAACAATAGATACTATCAAAACTATGGTTTTGAGGAGCTCCTCTATCTCAGAGCTGCAGACAGTACTTCGCTTTCATTAATGTTATATTTAGTTTTCATTTGATACTAAAGGGAAAGTGTAAAGAGGTTCAGTGAGTTTTTCAAAGTAAAAAAAAAAAAAAAAAGTGTTTGTACGTTTGTGTGCATACCATGACTTAGTGTAACATTCACGTCTCCGAACTGAAGAACATTTATCCATCTCATTTGATCCTGTCTGCTTGTAGAGGCTAAAAAAAGAAATAAAGGGTACTGCTGCCAATGCATGTAGTAATTCTGCAACTTCCAGATTTGTAGAACACATAGGGGTGATTTTGCTGTATTTAGCTGACTCAGAAGAGTGTGTGTGTATATGTGTGCGCGCACAGGCAAAGGGTTGGAGCGTGGAGGCGACGGTTAAGTTCAGCGAGTTCGTTGGAACCTCGGCAGTCCAGATGTGTCCTCTGGGTCAAGACAGCGACTCTCTGCTGGTGGACCTGCTGAAAACTCCAGTTCATCAGTGCAGCAGCGCCCCCCTCTCTGTCAAAGTACACCTTGTTTTCATCGAAGTGGCCAGGTGAGAGCGCTGCGGTTGAACTGAATGAGAATATCATCATTCAATGAGTTCAGAGGAGATCAATTTGGATTTTTTTTTTTTTTTTTTTGAAGAGCTCTAAACTTTACATATCTATCCCAAATGTCTCGTAGGTTCTTTTGTCCAGTGACGCCTGAAATGACGCCTCTGAAGTTCTACTCACCCGTCTGTCCCAAAACAAACACGGTGCTCCGAACTGTCGTGTCCCACGTGAACAGCCCCTCCGACTTCTACATCCAGGTAGTGCTTCACAAATATACACATGATAAAGCAATCCTTCAGTGTTTAATGCTACATTTTCATCAGTCAAAATGGAGCACGACATGACATTTCTTCTTTATCTTTAATTATATTTTTTTTCCCCCTTTGTGTGCCTGTACTCGACCCGGCAGGTTGACAGCACGGAGTCGTCGCTGCTCTCGGCCAAGCTTCAGGGCTGTTACAGTGCCGCCATCCCTCCAGGGGACGACGAGTTCAGCATCCACTGTCCTGTGATCGGACAGGCCTGCGTGGCTCGCTTCGACGACGAGACGTGGTGCAGAGCCCAGATTCTAGGTGATCACGTCTCAACCGGGCGCCTGCCAACAAAGACCATCAGTCACCTGTACATCAGTTTCAGGAAATCGAATTTATGTCATGAAATCAAACCTTCCCACTCGGTGTGAGACCAAGTATGGATAGAGTTGAATGCTCACATTTTTCTTTTAAGGAAGAGGTGACTGATCTTTGATGGCTCTAACTCTGAAAGACGTTTGTTTGATGTGTCCTGAACAAGTTTGAGTGAAGATGAGTCGATATTATGTTTATGACAGATGACCTGAAAGGAAACTTTTAATAAAGGTTAACTCATGAAGTTGTTAGTTTCTTCGGACTGCAGTCGAATGATTTCAAGCTTACATCTTCGGGAGAAAAAAAACACTGAAAAATGTCAATGCCAATAATATGAAAACAATGTGTGTGTGTGTGTGTGCCTGTGTGTGTTTAGGTCACCTTGATGGAATAAAAGTGGAGGTGTTCTTTGTGGATTATGGCAATACGAAAATCGTGTCTGTCAGTGACTTGAGGAAGATCAAAGACGAATTTTTTGCTCTTCCTTCGATGGTGAGAACCGTATTTTTGTGTCTTGGCTAAAGAAGTGTGGCTTCATATCCAGATCTGTACACTGTAAGGTGACTGAAGGCGTCTGATTTATGGAAAAGGAGAAATCTTGTTTCCATGAGCAGCAATAAGCCGATGTTCATCTTGCTGTTGTGCCTCAGATTGTAAATAATGGTGATTTTGTCAACGTAACGCTCCTCCTCTCCGCCAGGCCGTCCACTGCAGCCTGTCAGATGTGGTCCCTGCTCAGGGAGCCACCTGGAGCGACGCCAGCAACAACCGCTTCATCCTTCTGGCCCACCAGAAACCGGTCACTGTTGTAGCAACAGGTGTGATGGGAAGCAGTCTTCAGGCCCTCGTTTTAATCCAGAGAACGGGCAACAAAGTCAGACTTTCTGTGTCGTCTACTGCAGCGAAAGCTCAAGAAGGAAAACCTCTGCCTGTCATGCTGTTTGTGGGCGGCCAGGATGAACCACTGACCAACATCTCTGAGCATCTGGTCGATGAGGGGCTGGCCTGCTTCAAAGAACGGTTTGGCATATCTGAAAGTTTAAAAAAAAAAAAAAAAAAGTTATAATTGCTTATTGTTAAAACCACTAAGTCTCTATATAATTTCTCTTCCTGGCCTATGGATTAAACTCTAACAGTGTGAAGCCCCCGCCTGACGATCTGGCCGTCTGGGACCCTCCACTTGAATTGTGTTTCCCTGGGGGAGAGATCGACGCCCCGAACCCGAAAACCCCGGGGCATCAGGAGGAGGAACCGCAAGAGTTCAGTCCTCAGCTGAAGATTCCCGCACAGCTGAAGGACCTGGAAGTCCGGGTGACTCACATCAACTCGCCGAGCAGCTTCTACGTCCAGTTCGTGCAGAACGACTCTCAGCTCCAGAGGTGAGCAGTGGAGGGTTGAAGCTGGAACAAAGCAAGGCGTCACTTTAGACTCTGAATGAGTTCTCTGCATGCGATTTGAATTCTTGCAGGTTTTTTTTTTTTTTTTTTTTTTTTGAGCTACACTGGTTTTTATAGCTGAAGATCACTTCAACATAAATGTGCCTTTCCTCTGCTCCTCAGTGTGAACGAGAAGGTGAAGCAGGAGTGTGAGCTGTCCGAGCCTCAGGACGTGGCGTGGAAGACGGACATGTATTGTGCCGCGCTCATCAACGGGGTTTGGGAGAGAGGGCAGATCGTCAAAGACGTGACGTCAAGCGACACTGCAGAGGTTTGTTTGTTGGTGTTAAACTCCGGTGGTTTAGAAAGCACTCGCTCGCTTTGCAGGATTTCATCATGTATTTACGTCAATAAGAGACTGAAGAGCTTCTTCATAATGATATATATTTTTTTGTTCTCCATGGTTCTTGACTGTCTTTCTTCCGGCTGTTAATAGGTGAGACTGTGTGACTATGGAAACACAGTGAAAGTCGCCCTCAGCGAGCTGCGGCCGCTACCCCCCTCCCTGACGGGCTCTCTGGCACTGGAGTGCTCCCTGGATGACATACGGTGACGTGAACGCCACATCAGTGCTTCAGAATACTCTTCTTGTTTTTTTGTTTTTTTTTTCCAGCTCACGTTGACTGGTTCCTCGCTGTGCTTTCTGTCTTCCAGACCAGCAGGAGGTCGCAGCACCTGGACGGATACAGCCTGCGATTTATTCTCCTGCTACGCAACCACGGTTTTTGTCCTCTTGACCATCAAGGTTGCTCTTCTTTTCCCAGCCGTGTTCTATTATCCATACTCTCATTGCTGCTTTCACTGACGCCCGTCGTGTCTGTGGTGCTGTCATGACGTTTGTTCTGAACGTCTTCTCTCCCGTCTCTCTCCGATTGGTCAGGAGGTGACAGATGAGCGTCCGATGTCCGTCACGCTGTTCGGCTCAAACAAAGTTGGACAGTTAATAAACATTTCTGACTTCCTGACCAAGGAAGGCCTCGCTCTCAGGAAAAGAACACCAAGGTCGGCACGAGTGTGTGTGCGTGTTTCGCTGCTGGTATTCAAATAGTCAGCAGGAGTGTGTCAGACGTGTGTTTCTGTCCCTCTGCAGAGACGCCGTCGTTGAAAACCTCCCAAAACCCGATGCTGCTCCGTCAGGGAACGAGATCCATGTCGACAAGGAGAAGGGTTGTTCTACTCCTGCCTCACCCAGCTGTATAACGCCACATCGCAGATTCATGATGTCTGCTCAAAAGGTGATATACACACACACACACACACACAGAAGAACAAAATGAAAGCGTCGCTCGGTGCAGAAGTGAGCGTCTTGTCTGAGGTGTCGAGGCCCACGTTTTGTGTTTGTGTACAGATCGAGACCTCGTCGTACGATCCCCCGGCGCTGCCACGTCTCAGTGTCCTCCAGATGAGCGTGTCCGCCATTGGAGACGACGGTCTGATTTATGCCAGAACTCGGTGTGCAGGTGTGTAAACAACGGACCGGGCAAGCTGAAGTTTCTCCTAAATCTTTATAGTCCTTCACTAGTTATTGATATTTGACTTTCTTCCATCAACGTGAGACGATAAAGATCCGACCAGTTGTGCGTTTTGTGTCAGAGTTTGAGCTGGAGCAGCTGAAGGAGAGGATTCAGCAGAGCATGAAGACTTTGCCCAGGCAGAAGCATTACACCTGGAAGTCGGTGCTGGGCTGCGCTGTGATTGGACCAGACATGCTGTGGTATCGCGGGAAGCTGCTGGAGGTGCTGGGAGGACACGTGACGGTCAGCAACACAGATAAAACCAAAGAAGCAGCAAAAGTGGGGAAAAAATGAATGCTGCTAATGAGCCTCAGTAATAAACCCTACATGTTTGCATTTTTTTTTCTTTTTGCTTTAAATAAAAAGATGGAGGCACTTTAAATGTAAACCTGACAGGAGTGAAGTAAATGAAAAGCTTGGCGGTGCTCCTTCGGTGACGTGTTCGTGTTTCCAGGTGCAGTATGTGGACTACGGCCTGGTGGAGAACATCCCAGTCGTCCATGTTTACCCTGTGCTGCTGTGTGAAGACGTCCCTCAGCTCTGCCTGCCCTGCCAGCTGCTTGGCGTCAACCCTGTGAGAATATGAAGTTTTTTAGATGGTCATTCATTCATCAGAACTCTCATCTTGTATAAACGCATGTATTCATACATTTTGGGGCTGAAACATTCAGTTTGAATGTATTTTTATGAGAAAGTGAAATCTGTGAGGTTGAAGTGCCACCAAACTGGATGAGTCTCTGTATTCTGGTCGTCTTTCATCTCTTCCCTGGTGGTTCTGCTCAGGTCGGCGGTAAATGGCAGCAGGATGCTTTGGCCTTGCTGAAGGAAGTGTTGCTCAACCGCACTGTTCTCGTGCACGTTGTGGTAAATTCATACTCGGTACCTCATGACGGCGTCGCGTCGACTGACTGGTAGATCTGCTTCCTCATGGGAGTTTCTTTGTTTTGCCAGGAGCTTCCAGCTGATCCGGACGGACCGCTCACGGTTGAGATCTTCCTCGGCAGCATGAGCGTCAGCAAGATTCTCTGTCACCACGAATACGCTCGCATAGACAACACCGTGTCCGCACAGAAGGTCTGCATCGGCCCGAGTGGGGTTGTCTCCTCCATAGGAAGGCAGTTTTCCCCTCATTCACTCCATGATGTGTGTGTTTTTCTTCCAGGGACTCTCAGCAGTGCCGTCGTCTCCCATCCTGCAAGACTGGGATCTCAGCACTGAGGTACTGCAGCTCGAATGAGGATAACGATCGCTCATCTCAGGATTAGTTCCAGTTTGGTCGGAGGAGTCGATCGGTGACTTCCTGGACTGTCACGGACTGGGGCCTGTTGGAGAAACGTCTAAATGGATATTTCCCTGCATGCCGGCTCACACACTGACTGCGCCGCCGTGTCTCCAGGGGCTGCTGGAAGCAGAGGAGCCGATGCTGGGACCCTTTATTGAGCCAAAGCTGCCAGAGAAAGAACTCTTCAAAATCCGAGTCAAACATCTTCAGACTCCAAACGAGGTATCGGATCTCCAGAGATTATTGATGAGGATTGATCGAGTTTTTTGTTTTTTTTGGAAGAAATGTATTTTGCACTGTTGATTAGCTTTTTAATCTCAGCTCCTGTTTGAAAGGACAGGAAGTCATATCGGTGTTTATCATGCAGGTGTTTGTTTGGCCGGTGGAGGAAACGACGGACGTGGACGTCGATGGAGAGACTCTGGATGAAGCTCTGACTCGAGTTAATGCAGGGATCGACAGCCTGCCCTGTCTCACCAACTTCCCGTTTGGTAACAGGAGGAAACTCAGTCGAAGCTGTGGAGGAATCATGGGAACTCCCAGCTGACCGGTGTGTGTGTGTTTGTGTGTGTGTGTGTGTGTGTGACTCTCAGGAGGTCCGTGTCTGGCAGAGTACAGCGATGGGAAGTATTACCGGGCCCGGTTGATGAAGATCACCAGCGTGGAGCCGGTCTCCGTCCTGGTCCAGCACGTGGACTTCGGCTCTTACGACGATTTACCCGTCAGCAAGTATGAACACCGCAGGTTTAAGAAACCCAAGTTTGTTTGTTTTTTTTGGAGGATCTTGAATTTTGAATGAATGGTTTTTATCATCATCTCTCATGTGGATGTTGGTGTGTGTGTGAGAGCATGTATCAAACGGTGTGACGCTCCCAGCTGAGCACGGCGCTGTGGTTGTGGTCCTCCAGGCTGCGGCAGATGCCCGCCGACCTGATGCGGTTTCCCTCCCGGGCGCTGAAGGTGAGAGTCGGCGGCTTCAAGGCTCCACACGTCAACGTGGAGGACGAGGTGCTGCCTTACAGCCCCGAGTGGAGCGTGAAGGCGGCCATGGACATGATCGAGCTGCTGCACGACAACATCACCGCCACCGTCGTGGTAAGAGAAGCGTCCTTATTTTTATTTAACGGTGAGGCATCGCTACAGATGCTTGTGAACCGTTTATCGTCACGTATTTACAGTGAAACTTCTTTTCTTCTGTCTGTTTGAGGCACGAGAGCCTCGGCTCACAGTCCTGCTGTTCAATAAGGACGGAGAGCCGATCCACCTTCCTCTGGTCCACAGCGGCCTGGCAGAGCTGGAGTGAGGCAGAAAGTGGATTTCTTCGTTTCAAAGCCACAGGTAGTTTTTCTGGAAAACTGCGCCTTTAGTTGAGTCTGTTACATCTCGACATAATTAGATGATACAGTCTCATCCGTTTCCCTTCATGTGTCCATTCTGCTGGATTCAATCTGCCACTGACTGCTGCTGTCAGTAATTCTGCCCTCTGGTCTCTGCAGGTTCACTCGCCGATGTTTTGGTTTTCTTCAGGCGTTTTGCTGATCTTAGTTTTCACTTGCTGCGTTTGACCTGAGTTTAATCTTCATTGAGAGCAGCAGTTTAATTCATGTTTGACTTTGTTCTGTTTCATATTCAGTACTGGAGTGTGTGTCGCTTTCAATAAAAGCCTTTTAGTTCTGGCGAGTGTGTGTGGGTTTATTTAAAAAGAAAAGAGCAGAGAATGTGTTCATTGGTGTTACATTAAAAAAACATTTATTTTACAAAATATGTACAACCAATCAAGAAAATAAATACGTATTAAACATTTTCACAATTAAAATTGTTGCAAAAAACACAGGAGCTGAAAATGAGTCTTTTCACATCTGAGTTCATGTTAAACTGCAGTAATCAGATGTTTTTAACGTTCCCTCCTTAAAACACACAAACACACTTCAGTCCTTTTTTCCTGCTAATGTTTCACAGTTTAAAAACTCTCCAGCGGTGCGTTCGCCGTGTTTCTACGCCATCTGGTCCAGCACCACGTTCCCGTCCTGGTCCTTGATCCGGACCCGTCCGGTCGGGTAGCGGGTCTCCTGCCGGCCGTCGGTGTAGACCGTCTTCACCGTGCCGTCGGGGTATTGGCGCCGCTTGTAGTCGGCTGTGTGGATCTCCTTCTGGCCCGTGTTGAAGTGGATTTCTTTGGTGCCGTCGCTGGCAGAACAACGGACATCGATCAGTGATGTGAACCAGACTCAACCCGCAGCCTCGGGTTCTCCCCCGCCCAGTCGATACTCACGGGTTGACCTGTATGATGGTGCCGTCCGTCAGAACGCTCTCCTCTCTGCCGTCTGGAAACAGGTTCTTCACCGTCTGGTCTGGGAAGGTGATTTCTTTCCGGCCGTCGGGAAAATGCTTCTCTGAATTGGCAGAACAAATAAAAGACTTTTTCCTCAGTATTCTTTCTGCGTAACCTTGAAGTCAGCTGGGAGAATAAACAACAATTCAATGATGCTTCTTTTTCACTCCTTTTGAAATATGAGGTTTAATTCATCTCCATTGCACCTTCAAATTTAACAGTGATAAGTGTTTAATGGCAGAGTGCGCCTCCTCACCTGTCTGGTTGTTGGGGAAGTGAAGAACCTCCAGGCCGTCAGGGTAGGTGATGTGTGTGGTCTGAGCCTCAGCGTAGTAGTAGGTCTGAGCAGAGGGGAATGTGGAACACGTCAGCTCTTTTGTTTCTTCAAAGCTCTGTCTTTAATCCAGCTCGGACTGTCGATAGGTTCGGTATTAACACGAATGGACCGAGCAGCGTTTAGTGCAGGTTTGACATGGAAGTGAGACGAGGAGAGGCGTCTCACCACTCTCTGATCAGCCGTGATCTGTTTGGTGTCTCCGTTGAAGAAGGTGACCTTCACCGACTCTCCGTCTGCCGACACCTCCTTCCGGGTTCCGTTTGGAAAGACGATGACGCGATCGCCGCTGGCCAGAACCTTCTCCACCTGCCAGGAGAAGAACCACAACTCAGGATTCATGTGCAGCGAAACTTTTCCTTAAACAATAAATTGCCAACACGTTGTCTCTTTACGCTCAGCGCCACATGCTGGACTTTGACTTTAACGTTTCACGTCACCATTTTCATGTTTTTTTAAATTACAAAATTAAATCAATGGATTTTGACATTTTAGAGGATTTATCAATTCTTGATCTCAGAGATGCAACACTCAGTGTTTCAATTGGTTGATAACTGTAAATCTTTCAAGGCACACCCCCCTGCCAGTTTCCTCTGGATTTGCAGAGCTGAGTAATTTTTTCCAACAAGCAAATGACTTTTAATACATGCTAAGATTTCTTTTGTTTTGCTGTACGTCCCCTCCCTTCCTCACCTTGCCATCGGGATGTGTGATCACCTCCTTGGCTGCTTCCAGCTCTTTGACGTCTCTACATCCTGGTTCATTTGGGGGAGGGTCTCTGTTCTACAATATGAAGACACCAAATAAAACTTCAGTCACAGAGAAAAGGTTCCGATCATGTTTTCAATGTGTGAGCAGCAGCTAAACTATCAGGAGCGAATCTGTATGTAATGTTGTGATTGTGCAGTTTGAATCCTCTGCTGAATCATTCTGGCGTCAGTCAGCAGTGCAGGTGCTTCTTACTGTAGCCTGGAGCGGCTGTTCTTGCTCCGGTTGTTTCTCCAGGCTCTTGTTGGGCTGTGCTGACTTCTCCTCTGTCCTCCTGCTGGGTAGAGACGAGGAAGAGGAGCCTGGCCCTGCTGGCTTCCTCAGGCTGCTCTTCCTGCCTGTCGTCAAAAAAGAGTAAATGTTAACAGTGTTAAATAAAAGAAATACATTAAACCTCTGAAAGCCACAACAGTGTGCCTGGAAAAAATGTAATTTCTTGATGAAGGACCTGCAATGGGAGCGACAGGAACGTGTAACTACCTGCAGTAGCCTGACTGGTCTCCCTGGAGGGTCTCCTCGTCCCTGCAGCCCCGCCGGGCTGAGGAGGGCTGCTGCTGCTGCTTCCTCTGGAGTCGAGAGGACTCTGAAAACACATCATTATAGTGAAATAAACAGCCATTCTGAAGCCCTTTAAATGAACACAAATCCTGTAAAGATGCACACAGGAAACACTCACAGCAAAGGTAACTCCTTTGGTCACAGCTGACACAGTATTCTCAAAGACTCTGGGACTCTCTCTCTCTGTGGCCGCAGGAGTTTTCTTCCAAGCGCTGAGGCGGAGCTTTTCCAACATGCGAACCTTCAAAGAAGAAAACAACACATTAGCCACAGTGCTCTTGACAGTAAATGACAGGACGCTGTGTTCAGGCACCTCGTCCCGGAGAGCGCTGTTCTCCTGGCTCAGGGAGTCGATCTGCTGCCGCAGGCGGCTGTGTGTGGACGTCCAGCGAGCCTCCCGTCTCTTCAGCTCCTCCTGCGCCGAGTTCAGCTGCTGCTTCAACGCCTGGAGCGAAGGCCAACGGCAGGTCAGAGGGGAACTCGGTCTCATGTCCAGTTGATTTGAACGCAGAGCCTCACCTGCATCTCCTCTCGCTCCTTCCTGTCTGGCAGAGCTCTGGTGGCCAACACGTGCGTCTCAAAGAGTTTACGCTCCTTCTGCAACTTCTTGTTCTCCTCTTTTTTGTACTCTTCAAACTTTGCCGCCTCCTCTGCTTTTGTCTGCTCAAACTCTGCACGCTCTCTCCTAAGTCACACATGGAAGAAAAGAAACAACACAAACTTGATCCACCTCACGGTCCTGGTGAGCTGAACTCGCTGGACCATTTCGGCACAGAAAGGAAAAAAAAAAAAAAAGTCACCTGAGGTTTTCTTGGATTTTCTCGTTCTCCTGCCGGAGTTTGGTGAGGGCTGAATTTTCCTTTTTAAATCTCTCAATCTCTATTTCCAGCTCAGCCAGTCTCTCCCGGAGCTGCAGAGACTGGGCTTGCTGGCCTGTTCAAAGAAGAGACGAGAAATTAAAATAAATCTACCAGTTTTTACTGTCTCTGTGATCAAAGTCACATTAAAAGCTCAATGTTATTTATCTACCATCAGTTTAATGTTCACACATCAAACAGTTAAAGCAAATTTATTTTCCAAGATTTTTATGAGAGAAAAGTTTTTCTTTTACTTTCCAAAATGAATTCACTCATTCAAAAATTGTCAATAACTTCTAGAGACATAAGCACAGCAGGTGTTCGTCTCACCTGGGTCCTCTGCTCGAGTTTTGTCCGCAGAAGTGACAGCAGGCGGAGGAGGAGGAGGAGCTTTCTGTGGTTTGGGCTTCAGCGCGGGGAACAACCTGCTCATGAGCTGTGAGGCAGGAGGAAGATCGGGCTCCAGACCGCCTGCCTCCTGGTGGAGCTCCGCTCCCCTGCTCGCTGCCACCTTCCTCACCAGAAGCTTCTCTGGAGGCGAAACCGGAGGATCTTCCCTGACGTCTTGGTCTGGACCGATGGCCGTGTCCTCCAGGTCGTTCCAAGTGTCGTCGTCGTCGAACACGACTCTGCCCGACCCGCCGTCTTCATCCTCCATCAGAGTGGAGTCGTTACTCTCCTCCTCTTCCTCGTCTGGTGCCGGATCCCTGAAAACGTCCTCGTCTTGATACGACCGCTTGTCATACGGGGGATTAGCCTGAGCGGGGAAGCCGACTGCAGCCTCCTCATCTCCGGATTCGGAGCCACAGCAGGACGATATGTCAGAGAGTTGCTGTCGGTCGTCTTTCTCGCGGTTCTGCTCGTCCTTATCGTCACAGCTGATTCCCCTCTTCAGTTCATCGGGTCTCGTCTGCTCGGCTGAGGCTTCTGGGGTCGCAGAACTGCTCAGACATGCCGACGCACCACTGTCTCCTGCACTGCTGCACCTCTCCAGTGCAGCTCTGGGGGGGAACTTCACAGGTGTGGAGGAGAGGCGGCGCTGATGGAGGCCCTTGGCAGCAAGCCAGCGCTGCTGGTCCATCTGAAGGACCTGCGGGGACAGAAAAGTGTCCCGGATTAGGATTTTAGCAGCTTTTTTAACCCGTCAGTATCTGTTGCTACACATGAATGATCGACCCTTAAACAGGAAATCACTGCATTACATGTTATAAAGCAACAAAAGCACGGTTTGTATTCAGCATTATGACTTGACTAGCAAAGAGAATAAAGCACCTTCACGACAAAAGAGGAGTTTGATGAGAAGGACAGCTCCTCAGCCGCTTGCTCCAGAAGCTCAAACTCTCCCAGGTCCATGCTTTCCTGCTGCCGGTCGCACTCCCACCGCTGGATTCGCTCCTGGAATGAAAGCTCAAAGCAATCCGACGGCATGTTCTCTTCTTCCACTGGGTTTTCTCTGTTCTTTGTCACTTTCGAGCCCAAACTTCTGTTTCTGGCTGCATCGCTCCCAGCAGCCTTTCCTTGGGACTCCAACACGCCCACCTGTTTGGTTACAGGGTTCGGCTGTGTGATCTGAGCGAGGCTCCTCACCGGACCCACCGTCTTCCTGTTCTGTCCAGGAAGAGGTTTTCTGGTTTTCCCCTCTGAGTCAGTGCGGCTGCTTTCTGGTCCACATGTGTTCTGTTGCTGACGGCCTCCCAGGACCTTTGTCCGTGCCGTCCTGCTGTCCGCAGGTGGAACACTGAGTCCCCTCGGTCGGTTCTCCTTGTTCAGGATGGCAGTTTTACGTTGGACAGGAAGCCGTGGGACATTCTGTGCATTAACTGTGAGGATGGATGTCGGCTCAGAGTTACTGCGAGAAATCACTCGGGCTTGAGGTTGGGGTTTTGGGCCTTTCTCAGTTGTTTGTGATGAACCCTTGGTATTTTTAGTGAATCGAGCCAGCCCTTCGCCTCGTTTCAGGAAAGTCCTCTTGGGAGCAGCTTGAACGGCCTCGGCACCTTCTCGGGTCTGTTAGGGATGAAACACAGAATACAGAAAGGTTTGGTTTCTGACCTTCTAATATAAGGATGACAACAGTCTGGATGAAGACTGAAATAAATGAAATGCATTGGATGACGCATAACCAGTCCTCCATGTGTTTGAGCACTACTGTTTCTAACAGTCGCACACTGATCTGACCTGCTGTTTGGAAACCTGCAGCCTCTGCTCCTCCAGTCTCAGCTGCTCCTCTAACAGTTCCTCAAATGTCCGCTTCTGTACCCCAATACCTGGCTTTATAGGCCTGCAGAGAAGTATCAAACATGCTCATCAAATCTGAGAGGAAAAACACTCATTAAAAAGAGTAAATATTGTGGAAACACTGACGTGTTTGATCTGTGTGTACCTGTCATGGAGGACCTCATTCAGTGTTTCAACACTCTTGTCATGTTGTGTTAGTGGATGGAAGACGGCTTTAACAGTCTCTGGATCATCTCCGGAGTTCCACAGGTCTAGACAGAAAGGGCGGGTTGAAGTTTAAAAAGAAACCAGGTGAAAAATATCAAAGTCATTGTGGAGATGTGCTAGCTGCAGTTTAAAAAAATACAAAGGAAGCATTAAAAATCTTTCTCACCCTCTTCCTCAGCTGCACCTTGAACAGTTGAAAGCTGCCTTTGTCTCTCTGCTGATGACAGCTCCTCTGCCTGCTGGGTCCCATGGAGTGTGTCCTCGACCCACTCTGGTTCTGACGTCTCTGAACTCTCTGCTGCGTCTATGAAATACATTAACACCTTCACATCCTGTTCAAAGTGAAATACATCATCAAACATGCAGTTGTGGTGATCGAATGTTTGTCGGACCTTCTTTGCGATGCTGGGACCCATTTCCATTTATAAGCAGTCGCTGTTGCTCTTCCTGCAGGCGGAGCAGCTCCTCCAGTTGATGGGCTTTCAGCTGCTCTTGCATGTGCTGCTGCCATTTCCTCAACTACACAAAAACCATGATATCAGAACTACACAAGCAGCAACAAGATTTTCTTCATACACCTTCAAACACCTCTCAGCTACAATGCTGGCTCACACTGTATCTATAGCCTCATTCTGTTAGGGTATTTTCCTACTTGCAATCTGTACAGTTCTGCGACTATTGGAAGTGTTCCAAACACAAATAGACTTCGTGGAAAACACTAATAATAGCGGGGAGAGTCAAAGGAGCGCGTGTGATGAGGTTGCTGGCGTATTAAGTGAATGAGCAGGAGTGATGATGTAACACTGAAGTCAACACCAAATGCCCAAAACGGCACATCGCAGCATTTTTCTAAAAACGATCCAGCATCAGCTCCAGGTTGGTGAAACAGGAACATTAATAGTTCATTTTATAAATTTAACCTCAACAATTTGTTTATATGGATGCTTCTGTCTCTATAACTGATAGAAAGAAACTGAGACTTCATTTCTGAAGGGTCCTTTCCCACTTCTGCAATATAGCAGTTAAAATGTTAGACCAGTGGTCATTTCAGCAGATTCTATATTGTTGAAGAACTGTCAGTGTCAACAGATGTGGTGATCTCTCAGATATTTTTCTACACAGAAAACAGTTTTCAAAGTCTTTTTAGACAGAGCCTGATTCATTTTTTTGAACTGATGTAACACACAGGGGCTTGATTTTGTCTACCGTCTGTCAAAAGAAGAATCATTTATTGAAAAAGTCTTGATCACGAAGATGATGAAATCTTTACCTGTTCGAGCTTCATCATGAGAGGTAGATCCTGTTCATCTTCCATAACACCCAGCGAGTCATATTCTCCATTTGATCCCGTTGGGGTAGCGAACAGGCCGTTCACCGACCTGTCAGTTCCAGTCTGCACCCCACCAAGGCAGCTGCTGTCCACAGACGGGGGCAATGGGGCGAAGTCGGACGTGAAGGAGTCGTCTGGCTGCAGATTAGGAGATCCGACAGCTGGAACATGCCGCAAGGTACCGGCCAGATCCGAGGACGGGTCGAGGATCACCCCTGCCCTGGTGCTGCTGGGCATCCAGCGAGCCAAGAAGTCTGCTGGAAGGTGGTGGAGCTCGGCTGGAGATGACATGCTGACCGAGGTGTCTCACTCATTCAGGTTGAGTTCGCTAATCCAGGATTTAGACAACAGATTATCGTGACAGTTTACAGGTTAATCTCACAGTCCAACACGCTGGCATGCAAGTAAACTAAACATAGTAATCAGCTGAAGGCGGGGAATCTATATACTACAGGTTCTAACTATATGTAAACATTTAAAAAGCAACTAACTTGTTAAAATGATGATAACATGAGCAATCTGTATAGAGCATATTGATCTAATGTTGCATTTAAAAGGTCCGACTCCTCTTGTTGATACATGGCGAAGAAATGAAGTTGTATTTCCGTTGTTACATTTTAAATGTTATGGCAGGAACGACAGCTACGTTAATGTATGTGCCAAACACATTGGATTTACCTGTAACAGATGAGGAATAGAGTCTTAAGGTGACGAAAACCTGAGTTACAAACACATAACAAGCAGAAGTTTCGAAGCCTGCCGCCATAGCAAAACAAAGCCCGCGAGAGAACGGAGACGACACTGAAGCATTGTGGGAAATGTAGGCTAACTCTTGTTTTAAACTTACCGCGTCAATATTTAGTTTATTTAAATGTATACATATATATTATATTTTGCACACACTATTAATCAATACGCCAATGGTAATATAAAAATGTATTTTATGTTAATATAACAATAATATAACGTGTTTCCTGTGAAAAGAAAATTCAAATTAAAGGTTCAAAGTTCATAAATAGTCATTGGTATAAAGCCAATATTTGTATAAAGCCACTGTTCATAAAATTTTTGTTTTGATTTTTTTAAAAAGTATACGTTTTAAGTATAAAATTGTGGTAAATATAGGAAAATGTTATCGCCTTACTCGAATTTCATATTTTATACTGACTTCTTTAAACCGGAAGTTCCTTCTGAATGCTGTGATTGGTTCATACAAATATATGACATCACCGGCCAGCTTCACTAACGTTAGCTGTGTGTTACCGTCATGGAGAAAGTTTCATGTCACGTTCACGGTAAATTCTTATCAAATCATGTTAAATCGGTGTTGTTTATAAGGTAAAGTGTTAGTTATGTACAGTCTCCGGACGATGACGTTGAGAAACGCACTTTTTTGTGCATTTGCGTGTCAAACTTGAATCTGTTGAATGACTTGACTTACCCACAGGCTCATTTTCCATGTATTCATGTGTGTGTGAGATGTGTGAAATCTCTGTGTTTATGCTCTCTAACAGGCAGCCTGTGCATGCTGAAAACCGGCGTGAACGAGGGCCCGAATAAAGGCAAGAGCTTCTACGTCTGCGTTGACAAGCAAGGCTGTACATTCTCTCAAAACACCAGGTATTCCCGCACAGTGAAGAGCGAGTTCATAAACCACTATCACACCCATCACAGTAGCTCTTCGTCTGCAATTTACATCTGAAAAATCTCAGTTTAACACCACTTTGATTTATTAAAAAGAGCCAACCCATCAGCTTGGACTGACACTAAATTGAAATCTCATTTTGAAGTGATGACTCAAAGATGATTTAACTGGCAAATTTCATTCACCCATATTTTATGTACAGTGTGATACAAACAATGTCATGAAGTAAGATTTCTGAATTGTATACATTTACGAGCATCTGTTGCTCTCAAATCTCGGCATACTTTTCAGCATTGTTAATGTCAGAAACGGGATTTCAACAGTTTGTCTCTGTTTTAGTCCTGTGAACATAGGCTTTTTAAAACAATTCAAATTCATCAAACTGCTGATCCTGGATCAGTATCTCCAGATGATCCTTTCACTGATTTGTATTTACTTTACATTTCTCATCTTCTGTGGTGTTCATATGAGCAGCCGCTCATTCACCTGGCATAAGACGGGATGACACGATTCGAAATGATCAGTAAAATGAGTTTATAGGACATTTGTTCATTTTTATCTTCTTCTAGCATCTCGCCTTCCCACTGCCTCCATCATGCTGATTCGGTGGTGGAGCTCCAAGCCATCAGCGACAACCAACAACAACAGACAGACAGGTTTGTACAATCCAGAACAGGAACGTTTTCCTTCCCCTACATAAAACTCTACTGCTTTACATTTACTTGAAGTAAGTGTTTAAGTCTGTTGCTAGACCCAGAGCAGATTCATCTCTGACATAAAGTCTTTTCTGTTTTCCAGGGTATTCTACCGGTGCATTGTGGGTAAAAAAGCAGGCCAGCGGTGGTGCGGAAGCGTGCCGTGGAGTGCAGTAAGACCTGTCACAGATTTCCCCTCATATAACTTTTTCAGCTCCTCATGATGTGAGAGCTGTGGGACAGTCTGGTCTTACTTTGCTTTGAGAAATGTTGAGTTGAAGCATTTGGGATTTAAATCACTGATTAAATAATCACAAGAATCCTTGATTGAAGTGCAGTGGAACACTTTACTATAAAGTGTAATAAAGGATGAAATGTATTCTAGTTTTCCATTTTATCCATATGTGCATCTTCGTATGTACACAATAGGAAACAGTCGATATTGGTTATTTATTAAAGAAATGTGTGCATGCGTTGTCAGTTATATCTACATGAATGTTACATGAAAACTATTCGTGTTTCATCTTTGCAGCCAGTAAAAGAAAAGAAGGGCCCTTTATGTGACACACTGCTGCAACCCTCCAGCCTCCCACCGGTCAGAAACCCCTTTAAAGCTCCGAGCAAGACGGACAGAACCTCCCAGTGGCAGAAGATACAGAGCAACGGAAGCGATGAGAAGAACGGTGACGTGTGCTACAAGGCCGAAGGAGTCGGAAATTATCAGAAGGAAAATGTGGAGAGAGACGCGAAGCCATCGGATACTTACCGAGGTAAACAGCTTCCACCGGGGATGAAGGTCAAGAAGAGACTTTCAGATGAGGAGAGCAACGCTTCCAAAGACCACAGGTTGGAAAATGATGCTGGTAAAATGGAAAGTAAACCGAAGGAGGATCCCGTAACACAGTCAGAAACAGAAGAAAAGATGGTTCCTGCTGCCGTCACATCGATTCAGTCCAAGAAGAAAAATCAAACTTCACCAGATCCTCTGAAAAAATCTCCCCAGCAGCCAAGTAAGACTAAACAAACTGAAGACACTGTTAAGAGGAATTCCTGTAACTTGGAGCCAGGCAGCAGTAACCACGCAAACCGACACGCTGATGTTCCCTCCAAAGCCAAATCTGACGCGCCGACGTCGGAGTCTAGTCAGACAGCAGCAGACCTCAGCAGCGATGAAGACGACGACGACGACGTGGTGCTGGTGTCGGTGAAACCCGCCCCCCAGAAAACTCCACCAGTTTCTGCCGTCCAGAAAACCCTGACCACCTTCCCCGGGTTCCAGCCCGCTGCCAAGGTCAAAGGTCAATTGGGGGATCCCAAAGGGATGCATGTCCTGCTGACGTCTCAGCTGAAACAGAAGAAGGTGAGTCGCCTTCTAGCTGGGAGGGATTGGCCTGATCGTCCTCAGTCCCCTTTTAGTTTTGTCTGTTTTATTCATTTTTAAATGCTGCCTTTTCAGCCCTACGTACAGTATGTCCTCTAGACACGCCTATAAAGCTGATTTTTGGCTTGGATTATATTGAAAACATTTAAAACATCCAGTTTTCACCCTTATTGCTTTGACTTGAACATCAGCAGTTTTTCCATCTGTCTCACATTTCCTCTTCTCTTGATCAGGCCACTCTGTCTTCAGTGAACGTGGAGGCTTTGCCGGATAAAGGAGAGAGGCTGAAGACGCAGGTCAAAGAGCTGGAGGACGCCCTGGAGGCTCTGAGCCTCGCCGCTGCCTCTCAGCCAGGTAAAAGATGAACGCGAGTGTTTTTACACTTCTTCCGCTCTGAGGCTTTTCGTTATCGTGCCCGTTCTCTGTCATGTATCAATCTTTTCCAGAGTCTCCCGGCGAATGCGAAGGCAGTGATTTTCGTAGCAGCGGCGCTCAGATGAACCCGTTCAGCCGGCCGGGCGGCACCGTCCTCCTCCCGGCTCCTCCAGCTCCTGGTCCAGCTCCGTCCCAGCACCAGGCCTCTGGAGGCTCTCTGGGGCTCCACCTGAGCCAGGGATACTCCCAGACCTACGGAGGTAGGATGACCTGGGAGTTTGAAGACATCATACCTTTTTTATATTGACTAATTTCGTGTCTTGTGGACAAGGAAGCTCCGTTTTAAGTTTTACTCAGTTCCATATTGTGATTTATAGTAACAATGTATTACCATTCAAAGAATCATTCAAAAGTTTTTCAGCGGATCATTTTGTAGATTATAATCCTTGCTCCTTCCCATTTCCAGTCAACCCACAGGCACACGCCTTTTATGGTGGCAGGATGACAGAAGACCGTCTGCTGGCAGTGAAAAACGCCACATGTGAGGCCATTGACCATCTCCACAAGTCTCTGGAGTCCTGTCCCGACGCCGAGGCCGAGGCCGCCGACCCCAGAGGCATCAAGGTGACGCGCTTGGTTTGTCTGAATCACTTCAGAGAACAACATAGGCCGTGTTTTTATACTCTGACTGACTTTGTGGCGTTATCGGCTTCTGAGCGATAAATTGGTTGTTGAAGTTGCGGTGTTAACGCTGTCCTGGTGTGATTGGTCGATCAGGTGTCGCTGCTGGCCCATCAGAGGAGAGCTCTGGCCTGGCTGCTCTGGAGAGAAACACAGAAACCTTGTGGAGGAATTCTGGGTAAATCCATAATGTCTGTGAAGTATTTTGGAGTGAAGTTTGGGAGAGGGCAGTCCACTCCCCTCATCCTCCTGACTTCACAGAAGAAATCGTTGAAGCAAAATAAAACTGTCTGAATTACTACAAAAACAACCCTCTGGTGAAAGCAAAGTGCTGTTTTCCTGCAGGATGTGGTTTTCCTCTGCTGATAAAACATCTGAACTTTCTTTCTTTTGGTCTTCAGCGGATGACATGGGTCTGGGGAAAACTCTGACTATGATTGCTCTTATCCTGGACCAGAAGATCAAGGCAAAAGAGGAAGATGAAAAGAAGGAGGGGAAGAAGCCAGAAGGCTGGATATCCAAAACGGGTAACTTCATCTATCTGCTCTGAAGAAGAGATAGTTAGTCGATCAATACTGATGTTCTTTCATTCTTTAATGTTTTTATCGTCCAGACTCCACCGTCGTGGTTTCTAAAGGGACCCTGATCATCTGCCCGGCGTCGCTGATTCACCACTGGAAGAGGGAGATTGAACGACACGTGAAGAGAGGGAAGCTGACCGTGTACCTCTACCACGGCCCCAACCGAGAGAGAAGCGCCAGAGTGTGAGGGGACACACACACACACACAACTAACAAAACTTGCTTCCACATGACTTACTTGTCGTGTCAGGTGAGAAGTTTGGCCCAGAAATAAAACAGTTTGGAACTAAACAGATCATTACTGAGTTTTTACCCGAAGCTTTTAATAAGCTCACATAATGAAGTGCCTGAAACATGATTGTTTAGTAGAGATCCAGTGAAGTGAATAAGAAATGGGTTTATTATAAAGCTTCTGCAGTTTAGGACTCTTACAGTCTGTGGAGCCATGCTCTGCTCATCTGTGAAGCGAATATAGAACAAGGGAGTTCGGACGATATGCTTCTATTCTGATTAGATTTTTTTTTGGGTGTCATTTAGATTTATTCTGTGACTCTTCAATGCTGCAGTTTTTTGTGATTTGTAGTTTGCAGACCATGTGAAAAAGTTGAATTATGTTGTCTGCATTTCCCCAACAGCACATCTGAGTCAGTTTTATGAACTTTGAACTCTGTATTTTTCTTTTCAAAAGGCTGGACTGTTTTTAAAAGAAAAAAACAACAACAAAAAACAGCATAAATAGCAGTTTTTCTAAAGGTCTTTTCACTGATGAAACATTTCTAACAGAATAAATGGAAAAATAAAGATGTTCTGAAATGTCACTGCATCCTCAGGAGAGGCAGACATGAGTAAATTCAGATATTGGAAGCCTGACTGCGGTTATCGTTCCTCCTGAGCCCTGACAACAGTTCAGTGAACCTCTCTCTTCAGGAATTCTTCAGCTTTAGACACGTCTTCATTCGTTCTCTCTGTTTTGTGTCTGAAACCTCAGGCTGGCGGATTACGACGTGGTGGTGACGACATACAGTCTGGTCTCAAAAGAGATTCCCATCGAGAAGGAGGAGGCTGAAAAACCCAGCAAGGATCCTGATGATGTGGTGAATACTCTGTTCATGCTGACCTGATCGTCTTTATCAAACTGCGACATATTTAGAAGTAAACTCCTGCTTCTCTTGGCGTCGTGACCTTCAGCCTTCCCACTCCGCTCCCCTCCTGCGGGTGTCCTGGGCCCGCCTGGTCCTGGACGAAGCCCACAACATCAAAAACCCCAAAGTGCAGACGTCCATGGCCGTCTGCCGGCTGAGGGCCGGCGCCCGCTGGGCCGTGACGGGCACGCCCATCCAGAACAACCTGCTGGACATGTACTCCCTGCTCAAGTAAGCCAGATTATTCGTCTTCATGTGGAATTTCCTTGATGCCTGCAGATCTTTCATCGTGTTTCCCCCTTCGACCCCCAGGTTTCTGCGTTGCGCTCCGTTTGATGAGTACAAACTGTGGAAAGCTCAGGTGGACAACGGCTCCGCCAGAGGCAGGGAGAGGCTGAACATCCTGACCAGGACGCTGCTGCTCCGCAGAACCAAAGACCAGCAGGACTCAACGGGGAAACCGCTGGTAGAGAAACACACCCACTTCAGGTTTTTAAAAATGAACCGGAGGCAGGTTCTTTGTAAAATAACTCTGTGCTTCTGTTTTTGATTATCCCAGGTGTCTCTTCCTGAGCGGACCTGCGAGGTGCACCGGATCAAACTGTCTGCGGATGAACAGGCTGTTTACGATGTGGTTTTCACCCAGTCCAGGTATAAGAACGGCCTCTTTTCAAACACTGAGTGCTTAGAATAAAATCAAAACACGTCAAGGACAGATCTGTTGATGTCTTCCTTTAGATCTACGCTGCAGAACTACCTGAAGAAGCACGAAGGGACCGATGTGAGTAAAGGAAAGGCACCCGACAGCAATCCCTTTGAGAGAGGTGAGACGTCAGTGCGACCCGGTGCACCGTGGGATTGTTTTCGATCTCCGGTCATGTGACTGTGATCCCGTCCCGGTGTGTCCAGTGGCGCAGGAGTTCGGGATGTCCCAGGCCGACCCGGCGGCGCCCGGCTCCCAGCAGCCCCAGCAGGCGTCCAGCACCGTGCACATCCTGTCGCTGCTGCTGCGCCTGCGGCAGTGCTGCTGCCACCTGTCGCTGCTGAAGAAGGTGCTGCGTCCACAGCGGGTTTTCAACAACATCCGCAAAGGCGTGAATTCAGAAACCGGCTCCAGCTTTCTGTGTCTCCGCTCTGCTCAGACGCTGGACTCGTCGGAGCTGCAGGCCGACGGGATCGTCTTGTCTCTGGAGGAGCAGCTCAACGCTCTGTCGCTCTCCTCCAGCCCCTCGCCGTCCGGCCCCGCCCCCACAGACACCGTGGCCCTGAACGGCGCTCGCTTCCCCTCCAAGCTGTTCGAGGAGACCGGTGAAAGCACCAAGGTGGGAAGAACATCCCTCAAGTTTCCAACATTAACTTTTTATTTCTCATAAATTATGCCATCAGTTGAAAAAGTATCGATCGTTTCTTCTCTTATTTCCAGATTGCAGCTATAATCTCTGAACTGAAGGCGATCAGAGAGAAGAGCGACGATCAGAAAAGGTGAATCTTGACTGGAAACTTCCGGATGGCTTTTTGAGGAATTCTGTCAGTAGATCAGGTTCAGGTTTAGTGACCTGGAGTCGGTCTGTAACCATCACCCGAGTGTGTCTGTTAATGGAGACTGAAATGTAACGTTTCTTCACTCCAGTCTGTTTAATCTCCACAACCCCCCCCCCCCCCCCCCCCCCCCCCCCCCCCCCCCCACTGCGCAGTGTGATCGTGTCCCAGTGGACCAGCATGCTGAAGATCGTCGCGGTTCACCTCGGCCAGATGGGCCTGAAGTATGGCGTCATTGACGGGACTATCAACCCCAAACGCCGCATGGACCTGGTGGAGGACTTCAACACCAACCCCAGAGGCCCGCAGGTCCGTTGTGTGTCTCGGGTGGATCGACTTCCTCCTCACGGCGCCAGCAGCCTTGTTTTGTTGACGCTCTGCTTGGCGCTGCAGGTGATGCTGGTTTCTCTTTGCGCTGGAGGAGTTGGACTCAACCTGATCGGCGGGAATCACCTCTTCCTCATCGACATGCACTGGTGAGACGCCCTGCCCGTTCTCACGGAGTGAATCATCAAAATGTCCTCTCCCTGACGTCTCTGATCGATTCCTCAGGAATCCGGCGCTGGAGGATCAGGCCTGTGACCGCATCTATCGAGTGGGACAGAGCAAAGACGTGACCATCCACAGGTAACGGGAGAGGATGAATTCGGAGTGACAGACTGAAGGCAGCCATGTTGATCTGTGTGTGTTTGTGTTTGCAGGTTTGTGTGTGAAGGCACGGTGGAGGAGAAGATCTCCTCCCTGCAGAACAGGAAGAAGCAGCTGGCTCAGAACGTGCTGTCAGGAACGGGAAAGACCGTCTCCAAGCTGTCCCTGGCTGACCTCAGAATCATCTTCGGCGTTTGAGATCCTCACCACTGAGGGATTTCACTGTTTATGTGTTTATGAGTGGAAAGCTCTTAATGGCACAAATTCTGCTGCTAAACACAGTATTTTCTTTGCTTAAGTGCCACAGCTAACTGTCATGAACGGTGCTCAATAACAGTCCCTATTTATGACTGGAGCACCAAACCTTTATTTAATAAACTCTGCAGAAGGATTTCCTTTCTCCTGATGACGGTTTTATTTCACCTTCATGGTGGATTTATGTTGAATCTGGCGTTCCCAGGATAATGTTTCTCTCATTGCATCAGAAGAAATGAGAAAAATAAACAGATGTGAGAGGAAATGAAGCATGAAAGTGGCGCAATTAACCATTTTTACCATAAAAATGTAACTTGGATTATCCTCTTGCTGGATTTCTATGGCTATGCACTCAGGGCTGCTGTTTTGACATGAGCAAAAACACATTTGTACAACTTGATATAACCTTGACCAGATGTTTGAATTACACGCAAAAGAAACACTGACGAATGCCATTGTTATCTCATTATTTCAATGATTGTTTGCAATTAATTTGAGGAAAATTGTGTTAAAATGCTTCTTAAATGGTTAAACTACAGCTAAGACAAGTTTAAATATTTATATTACCTACACATTTGTTCGTTTAGTGCTGCAAATATATATTTAAATATATACATATACAAACTGACTTCTGAGTTCAACAGAATGAAATGAGACACGAGTCAGAAAGCTGGGAAATACTGTGAGGGTTTAATAGAATAACAGTAAAAAAAGAAAATGTACAACTTTCCCCCAAAAAAGGAGAAGAAGCCGGAATATTAATACTGACATTTAGTAAACTGCCACTGGAGACCTGGACGGTGCAAATTCACCAGGAAAATGACAAACAGCAGATACAGTAACATCTATTTACAATAACACTGTTTCCTCTGAACGCCTGCATTACCCACAGTGCACCCTGACAGTCAGGGAAGGGCTGTCATGGTTACGGCTATTGTTTGAGTACCATGTGAGAGAGAAAACAATAAAGGAGCTGGAAAAACGTTTCAGTACCAGTGTGACTGATGTTCATGATCAGAGTAAGATATGAAGTCCAACCAGAAATAATCCTCATCATCAACACAAATATGAAGGAAAAACAAACTCGGCACTGAAATAATGGAAGAAACGCTTCATTTTCCGCAACGTCACCGAAAACCTCACTAATAACACTGAAGGACGCGTTTAAAAGGATAAGAAATGAAATTTAAGAAGAAGAGAGCTGAAGTATTTGCACCTTTTCAACAATCTGCAGTATAAATACTGACATAAATTCAATTGTTTTTTATTTGCCAATATTTTAGAAAAGTCTCCTTTTTTCCCCCTTTGGCTTTACAATTTGTCTAATTTTACAAATTCTTAAAAAAAAAGTTATATGAATTTCTTCAAGCAAATCAACATCTTCTAAATGTAATATGTACAAAAAGGAAAAGTGTAAACAGAAAGTAAAACTGAATTTTAATGAAGTTTTAATGTTTTGCTCGGTTCTCTTCATGCCGAGGAGCTTCTCTGTGTTGGTGCTCAACAAAAAATCATCGCAAAAAATAAAAGACAAAGTTGCTTCAAAGTGTACAAACTGCGTTATAAATTCCCTGAAACGATCCAGAAGTGGACGAAAAGAACAATTTCTGCAAAGATTAAACATAATATCAGCGATGGAGCTTTTTACGTCGACACTGAAAACAAAAGGAGCTGATCGCCAATTAAATAAAATAGAAGCATGAAGTTTTAGAGAGCTGTGAAAACAAAAAAGTGAAAATAAATGGTGTAAATGTAAAGATTTCATCATAGCTGTGAAGTGAACTAAAAGTGGTCCAAGAATTGTTAAAACATAATTACAGACCGCAGAAAATCTTTTAAAAAGAAAACGAGGAATGCACAAAGTTGTCAGATTGATGATAAAATGAAGCTTTAACTTAAACTGAAATCCTTCTTGCTCAGATAAGATCTAATAAAACATACTTTTCAACCTACATGCTTCTGAAGTAAGAGAAGAGAAAAAAATATTTTTCCCTTTAAAAGCCACGTTGCAACAGAAGGGAATTATCTCAGAGTTTTTCTTGTATTTAACAATTACAATTGTTTTTAGTGTTTAAACTGAGGTGGATTTCACTGTGTGTAAACAAGTTCTTAGCTTCATTCTGATTTAACAAAAAAAAAAAACATTAAAAGTAAAATTAAATATTAAGGCTGAAATTCAGCTTCAGCAGATAAATTTAAAGCTTTAATTTAAGTCTGAATCCTCAAAGTTTGACAAAAAGGGCCAAACGTGTCACAAAGGACAACTGTAAGGTTTTTTTTTTTAATTCAGGTGGGGGGAAAAAAAACATACAAATATCAATATTAGCTTCAGAAATCTGCTAAACCGTCAGAGAAGTATGAAAATATCAAGTAAAAAAAACAAACACGTTTTTAAGTGTCAAAGCTCCTGAAGTGAACTGAAAGTGGATTTTAGTGTGTAAAGAACATTAAAACCTCATTATGGCTTCAGTAAAAACATGTTTCCTTCAAAAAGTGCTGAGTTCTTCTATGTTTAGATAAAAAAAAAAAAAAAAAAGAGAGAAAAAAAGCAGATATGAGGAAGTGTGGCTCCGTCCGGCCTACATGCAGGTGACCTCGGCTTTCCCCTCCTCCTGCTCGAAGCCGCCCTCCTCCAGGTGCGACAGGGCGCCGGGGTAGCCGCCCCCGAACACCGGGAAGCCCCCGATGCCCCCGGCGGCCGGCGACAGGTCCTCCGGGGGGGCGGGGCTGCTGACGGAGCGACTGACGGAGCGCGAGGACATGTCGGCGTGCACGGAGGGCGTCTGGAGACCGAGACAGCTCATATAAATACTACAAATGGATGTTAAGAGAACTTGATCAATGCTTTTCAGAATGATTTTCAAAAAAATTGAATGAAAGCCTATAAGAAAGTGATAACATTGTTAAAAAACCTGTGGAACATTTTTCAAAAAAACTTTTCTTGGTTTTTAAGGCAGCTGGAGAATACCTGGGAACTGTTGGTAAATAGTTTCCATTATTTAACAGTTACAATTGAGAAAATAATCCTGAAAATGATACTTTATCTTTCAATACATAAACTCAAAGCAACAACTGCATGCTGGGTTTAGTTTTTTTGTTTGTTTGTTTGTTTCCTGGATACAAAAGCTTGAATATTTTAACAAAATTCTGAAATAAAAATCAGAGCAAAAACCATAAATTACATTATATTAGATATTTAAAATTGGAGTGTATTATTGTTTTTTCCCCTTTAGTTGCTTCATTGATTCTCAGTTTAAAGATTAAACTCATTTCAAGTTAATTTTGAGTTTTACAGCAAAGGTGCAGTTCTGACTTTGTCCACCAGGGAGCAGCATCGCCTCATAAACAACATGTTATTACTGATGAAATTCACTTGTTATACATTAGATACCAACTTACTGATTATATGTTCAATTATAAATGATTTCATTGTAACTCAGTTAAAAAAAAGACTTTTTCTACTTTTGTAAAAAAACATTTAATATTTTGGGAGCATAAGTTATGTCTAGGAGCAGCGACATGTCAACTATTACTGTAATGTGGTTATAATTAGCATCTATATAAATGTCTGAACTTACAGAATAATAATAAAAAAGTGATATAAGTGAGTTAAAGGCCTGTTTGTGTGTCACCTGGCTCCTGGCCCCTCGGACCGGCCTCTGCAGAAACACCACCTGCTTGGTGGCCAGGTTCCCGTCACTGGAGGAGAAGCAGCAGCAGTCAGTCAGACACAGAGCGGTAAAGCGAAGCGATGGAGAACCGGCGCCGCCGTGCGCACCTGTCGTGTCTGATGATGGGCGTGGGCAGCACGCAGGTGAGCAGCCAGCCGAACTCGGCCAGAGTGTGGAGCAGCGGCCCGTAGTCCGTCTTCACGCTGGAGCCCTGCGGGGAGAACCGGGTTTACTCCTGCTCACCGGACGCCGTCGCCGGTCGAAGCGACGCCGCCTCGGCTCGGACTGACCTCGATGACGGTCCACTGCTCCACCACGATGGTGTCGTTGGCGGGCGGCGAGGTGCTCCGCTCCTCGTACACGAACAGGCCCTCCAGCGATCGAGGCACCGGCTCGCCTTCAACACAAGAAACCGACGCTTCACACGGGCTCCGGTCACTCCAGGTGGAAACTGCATCAACACGCTGCCGGGCTCGAACACTGTTCCCTCTGATGTGCCGGCCTCAGAGAGCTCAAGTCACAAACTGATGCAAACGTTCAACATCCTCTTTACTGAAAATCCACATTATGACGTTAGGATACATTATGATGATTTTAGCGCAATTTTATTTAAAAGATGTTCAAAATGTTGCTGAGTAACTGATCAAACTGAGAATTTTTAACTTTTTTATATTTGAATTTTCTTAATTGCCATCATCAGCACATTCAAAAACCAATAGTATGAGATCTACAGTCCATTTTAGGGCAGAGTCTGATTTTCAGTCTGATTGAAGGAAGTCTCTTTGCTATATTCGAGATATTCATTAAAGATTCATGAAAACATTTTGAGTTCCAGAATAAATATCCATTAATCAATAGATTGTCAGTTTCTATGGTTTTAGCATTATTTTGAACAGGTGAAACACTTTCTGCACTTAAATTCAATTTCTATAATTATTCCATAATCTTTAAATAACTATTTAACTAAAAAAAAAAAACTAAGTTTACATTAGAAGTTGCAGAAGCAACCTGTGAAAAACTGAAAGTGTGAAGTAACTTTTCTACTCCGTCAGTCTCCTGATCAGTAGAAACAACAGGAAAAACTTAAAAACTAAAGAAAAAAAGTTATTTTCTCAGACTGTCAGGTCGTCCCAAACATCTGATCATCTTTTTTTTCGGGGCCTGAACCTGAACATGAAGCCAGAGTCCGAGTTTCAGTCTCGTCAGGATTTATTGATTAAAGAGTCTCCATCTGAAAATCCAGAATACTGAACTAAAACAGGAACAATGTGTATTTTTATCAAACTGAGGCTGTGGAAGATCCCGCTGCTGATTTCTTCCTCTCTTCGTGAGGATTCACATAAAAATCTGTCACATCCTGTTTGGGCTTCGGTCTATCGCCGTGCCTAAATTTAGCGCGGGCGGCTCGACCCCGGCGGCCTGGCGTCCTGTTTCTCTGCACAACGTCTCACTCTGGAGAAACGGAGCGCTCGTGTTCTGGTTCAGAGCTTCACCTGAGCGGCCGGTTTATGGCGCTGGTCAAATAAAGACGCGGTGGGGAGACGCCGGCGTGCTGACCCGCCTCCTCTCTCACCTTTAGGCGTGTCCCAGTAGACGAAGGAGTCCACCAGGGACCAGCCTCTGCGGTAGTAGGCGGCGGTCAGCTCCAGCCAGTCGGCCTCCAGGGCGCTGACCACCTGGCCCTTCCTGGAGACGCGCATGGACAGCGCCCCCTGGTGGTACTGGCAGGCCAGGGAGTCCAGCGGGGCGCAGCCCGGAGCCCAGCAGTGGAAGAAGACCAGCAGGCGGAGGTCTGGAGGAGGAGCAGAGACTGTCCGTCTGATCCTGAACGTTCACGGGAGAGCCGAGCGGCGAGCGGCGACTCACCTGGACTGTACGTGTTGTCGTCCGGCTCCCGGTCGCCGGGCGGCGTGCGGGGCGGCGTCCTCGGAGGGGACCGGCAGCCCCTCTTCGGACTGTGCACCCTGCCGTTAGTGACCCCGCCCACCTGCTGGAGGACGGAGCCGACGAATCGAACGCCCCCTCGAGCGCTGCTGTTCACCTGCAGCACATGAACAGAGCGGTGAGAGGAGCGAGAACCAGACACATCTTTATTACACACGACTCACTCAAAGTCGGGACATTCAGGACGAACCGAGAACGCACGGGCCGCAGCTTTCACTGTTTCAATAAGATATAAAAATCACTTCCACTTTTCCAGAACCTGAAACAGCCCTGACTGTCTGTGACGGACTTCGTGTTGAAAAGATGTCCCACCCTGTCGATGAGCGCCCTGACGGTGTCGCCGGTCAGCGAGTCTCCGGGTAGCGGCCACTCCTCCACCCTCAGCAGAGGAACGCTGTGACACATGGAGGCCGTCTGCTTGCTGCAAACACACACACACACACACACACACACACACACTTCTGCTCAGATATTCCACAGTGGTGGTCCAGAACGCAGCCCTTCACGTGTATGAGACCCCACACTCTGCGTCCCTATTGGCTGCCGAGGGACCCTTGTTGTCGGGTGGATTTCCAGCCAATAGAAATCACGGCGCAGGAACCGAAATGCGGCGCGGCGTCTGCCGCAGACGCTCCACACTCTGACCTCCAGTCAGTATTAAATATGCAGCTGGCTTCATGTATCTTTCATCGTCACGCTCCTCGACAGCAGAAGGGGGGTTTCCCCTCCCGCGCGCGCCGGCGGCGGCGGTCCGGGGTCGTACCTGGGTCTGGGCCGGGCCAGGACGGCGCGGTACAGCAGGCTGAAGGGCAGCGAGCGGCTGCGGCCCACCGACAGGATGATGGGGTGCAGGGCGGCCAGGACGTAGCCCTGGGTGTAGTACGGCTGCAGGGCCTGGGGCAGCTCGGACAGGGAGGACACGAACTGGACGGTGGGACGGCTTCCTGCACGGACGGACACACACACACACACACACACACACACACACACACACACACACACACACACACACACACACACACACACACACTTTACAAACACTCCCGAGTATCTTCTGTCGGTTAAATTGTTCAACCTGTTTCAGACCACAAACAGATTTCCTTTCCAGAAAACAACGTGCAGGTCGTAAAGCATCGTGAAAACGGCTCTGGCGCTTGTTAAATTCTGCCGTCTGGTCTTTCTGTGTTTAAATTCTTTGTTCAATGTTATAAATTTGATGAGCTGTGAGTCGGGAGGCCGAGCGGAGCAGTGTGTCTGTGGGCTGCTGGCTGGAAAACGCCGCCACCGTCAGCGGACTTCCTGTATCCACAAAGAGCCGCTGTTAGAGGCTGACCACACACACACACACACACACACACACACACACACACACACACACACACACACACACACACACACACACACACACACACACACACACACACACACACACACACACACACACACACACACACACACACACACACACACACACACACACACACACACACACACACACACACACACACACACACTAATCGCTGTCACGCATTTTAAGACGGCAGCGTGCCAAACGGAACAGTTTGGATGAAGCAAGATTACAATTTAATAAAAAAAACTGGGCATGAAGCAGAGGAGAGTGTGTGCAGCAGTGTGTTGCTCTTGTACTGAGGACATTCATGTGTTTACACTCACTCTGGCTGCACACTTCATCACAATACACACACACCACACACATACACACATAGCAGAAGACTGAATGAAGGGTGATAAAGGTCTCCAAGCTCTGTACACTTAAGTTCTGCAAATTGAACAGTTTTATCAATATGAAAGAACACTGATGAACAAAAATCCAGATATGAATAAAACTAGAAGTAACACGACTGCTGTTCAAATCTTTACTCAATACCAAACAGCTCTAATCCAGTTTTTTGAATTTTTTGGTTTTCTTTGGAGTAAAACTCAAAACTAATCCAGTTATTTGCAGTTTCTTCACATTAAAAATTATTAGATAATTAAAATTGAGATCATGAAAGTTTATCATTGAAAAAAACAAAAAAATAGGGAAGTTAAAGCTCGTGTCCGGAGTTTTGAAAGAGAGAGGTTTTTTTTTAATCCAATGTCTCGAGGTTCCGCCCTCACTCTGCTTTCATGAGCGACCAAGCCACGCCCCTTTAATTGTGCACGCGAATTATTTGTCGGGTGAAAATGAGAGCCTCCGAGTCCTACAGCATCCTCCATGTTTAGCTGTTTACGGTGGATGTTCAGCAGACAGTGGATATATCCGAGGTAAGCGGGGCGGCTGCTGTGTTGCTAATTCTCCTCTGCCTGGGCGAGCGGCCGTGCTCTCTGGCTGCGTGCACACTTTGACAACACGAGAATGCGGAAACTCGAAATCTATTGGCTGAAGCTGACCGGCGCTTTTTCGGATAACATGGGGGTCTATGAGACGAAGGCGGGGCTCATAAATAAATGTTTATATTGCTTTCTGCTAATATTATACTGTAGTATCGAACCAGACTGACACATTTAAGCTCTGTTGAAAAATGATACATACGTTGGAAACGAACGGAAACTCCGGACACGAGCTTTAAAGCTGAAAATGCACTTTCACAGTAGCATTCTGCTCCATGGTGAATACATACAGCCATGTAACAAATGCATGTTTTGTATATACATCACTACATAAAGGGATACTTCAACATTTTGGCAAATTGGCCCATTTAGCGCAATTCCTTAGTCATTTCAAACAGCATACTTACTTTTTTTGTGAGGACGAGCTGTTGTTTATTCAGAGGCGAGTCGGGGAAGGTTTTCGGGACGGACACAATGGAAGTGGATGGTATTTTTGCTTCCCTTGTCAAACTCATCAAATACAAAATCCAACAACCCCAAAACACTTTGGTGGACACGTTATAATCCACACATTCACTACACTGTGAAACACCAACAAATAATATTGTAGCGTTACGACACTGAAGCAAATACTGGGAACTACTTTTTCTTTTGAAATCACTACGCCCAGACGCCATGTTTAGTAAGTAGTTCCGTCTTAGCAATCTTTGCATAAACAACTCGATCTCGTAATTTTGCATTAATATTTCACAGCGTAGTGAATGTGCGGATTATAACGTGTCCACCAAAGTGTTTTGGGGTTGTTGGATTGTGTATTTGATGAGTTTGACGAGGGGAACCAAAAATACCATTCACTTCCATTGTGCCCGTCCCGAAAACCTTCCCCGACTCACCTCTCTGGATAAACAACAGCTCGTCCTCACAAAAAAATAAGTATGCTGTTCGAAATGACTAAGGAATTGTGCTAAATGGGCCAATTTGCCAAAATATTGAAGTATCCCTTTAAACAACAGAAACATCTGAAGAAACGTAAGTTTGTTTTTCAGTGTGCCGAGACAGAGGAACCGACCCACGATTCCCATCACGACTAACAAAACTCAAGATCCTCCTCTACAGGTTACATGACAACTTTCACCCATCATTCACACACTAATTGGTTGAATTACCACCTGTGAACAGAGCAGAACATGTTTCCATCTACAGTCCACCTGTGAGTTTTTTCCTCCTGTGGGGTTCCTCAGGGTTCGGTGCTGGGCCCCTTCTTGTTCTGCTTCTACACACTGTCCCTCATGCATGCCGGCAGTCAGCATGGAGTTTGTTGTGATTTCCCTGTTCATACATGAGGCACTTACATGTGTTTTTCAAAATGTAAACATTACATTAATAACATCTGATGTGAGACAGTTGGAGCAGACCAGACTAAAACACTGAGTCAATAGAGGGTCCTCTGAGCCACACACATTCCCTGTGAGAGTGTGTGTGTTAAAGAGCATTCCTCAGTTACAACCCCCCACATTCTCACGAACAAACACCCCAGAGATCACTGGGGGGCGGGGACGCACTCAGCTGAGGGTCCCTGCAGCCTCTGAATGGACCGGCTGAGAGCGAGGAGCCTGAATGAAGCCAACAGTGGCGCCGCTCAGCAGCATTCCTGCGGGCTTAAACACCAAAACGTTGGAGGTGAATTTAAATTTAACACACGCTGCAGCTGCACAGACACCGCGGCCAAGAGGAACACGGAACCGCCGCTTTGGATTTAGAGTCCGAGATGATGAGTGGCGGTCGCAGACCGCCGCAAACAGTAGCGCAGGGCGTGTCAAACATCTCGGACTGATCTGAGCAGCTTAGAGACGAGACGGGACGTACGGTCGGCAGTTTCCACACAGGATGTTTGCTTATTATGAGTTAACAGAACTGAGTTTTCTAATATAAATAAAACTTTATGGATAGATGACAAACTTGCGTTGCTATTATGAGTGACTCTCAAAGTAAAAGCTTCATTTTCCTGCGTTTACATGGAGACGCAGTAAGAGCGTTTAAAAGCCTTCTAATGTCAGGAACAGGCATTGTTTGAGTACAATCAAACCGTCAGGGAACAGGTTGGAGTCAATCCAGTCCAACATGAATCTGAGTCCGAGGCTAAACGCTGGCACGAGGACAAACACACCTCTAAAACAAGCTTCTGTAGCAGCGGCGCCCCCGACATCACCCCACCGACCCACACTGAGGCCTCTGTTCAGGCCTGTGGGAGAAAAACCAAAGAGAGGAGGAGGAGGAGGAGGAGGAGGAAGGACTGGCACAGGAGGGACCCGAGGGGTGACAGAGCTGAGAACGGGGGGGGGTGAAAAGGACGGAACAGCCCAACAAGATGGATTTTATGAGCCCATGTGTGAAGGTGTGAAAAGGAGAAAACTGCCCGGCAACAAGGAGGAGGAGAAACAGTCCTGACATTTCAATGGACATACTCTGATCTAAGTCGCATGGACATCTGGGACTCTAGCAATAAAAGAAGCATTAATTTTTCACCTCTACCTCGCAAGTAGACACAGGTTCAAATGTAAGACGCCGTTTTCAAGAGAACACGGAAAACTTTTGGGTGTCTGTTTACACGACAGTGTACAGAGCCAATGAAAATAGCTGTTCTGCTCCAAGTAGATGGACAATTACAATGTTTTCCTGCAGAGTGTCTCGACTCACAGTCCATATTCTCCTGGGACTTGGTAGCTTTAGAGTTGAGTATCAACCGTAATAATCTGTGTGCTTGTCATTGTGAATGTTTATAGCACACTGTTCTCTGCTTGCGTATGTGTGTGTGTGTGTGTGTGTGTGTGTGGTTTCATTCCTAGAACCAGCCAACAGCGCCAAGCCAAAACAAAATAAAGTGATCTACATGGCTGATCTAGAGACAACTGCACCTGAAGCCAAATCCCGAGACAAATCACAATAAGACAAACTGCTCTGTCCACCTACACACATTGCTTTATCTGCTGTATCAGCCTAAACAGTGGTATTAATAACTTCCAATAAGCTGTCCCTGTGGCTTCATGATGGATCACGCCATCTGTCAGGCAGGTTTGACATTTTCTCAGTTTCAACATCAAACTTTATTAATATTAGTTGGATTCCCTGATTCTCACACCAATGGAAGCCAAGCAAGGTGCTTAAAAGAATATTTCACCCAAACAACGATTTGGCCTCATTTTCTACTCACCCTCATAATGAGCAACACTCTGGAGCACTTTTTTGATGTCTCAAATGCAGTCGGAGATCCAGGGGGATTTTCGTTGTCAACAAACTTCCATCTAACAGGGGGTAATGGCGCCCGGAAGGAAAAGGTCCATAAAAGTCCACATAAACGAGCCTATTTTCCTTCATACTGCTCGTCCGCTGTAATCCAAGTGTCCTGAGCGGGTAACGTCCACAATTAATTCGGAACGAGGTCATTTAGTACATTTTTGGAGCCTAAACAGTGCTATATTGTACTTCACCAGTGCACATCAACGCGCACTCCCTGCACTACGGAAGCCGCGGCACACCAAGCCAGACGCTTGCGCGCTTTCAGCGACTACTCTGATAAATTGCAAGCGTAGAATAAGAAGTTCCGCTGTTTATATTCTGCTGTGAGTGACCGAGCTGTGGACAATCACAAAAGTGATTGGCTACTGTTTTAAAGCTTTGACTTCGGTGTCCTGCTGAAAGCGCGCAAGCGTCTGGCTTGGTCTGCCGCGTCTTCCGTAGTTCAGGGAGCGCACGCAGACGTGCGCAGCGGAAGTACGAGAGAGCACTGTTTAGGCTCCAAAAATGTACTAAATGACCTCGTTTCGAATTAATTATGGACGTTACCCGCACAGGACACTTGGATTACAGCGAACGAGCAGTATGAAGGAAAATAGGCACGTTTTGTGGACTTTATGGACCTTTTTCTTTCGGGCTCTGTCAGTCCCTGTTATATGGAAGTTTGTTGACGACAAAAATCCCCCTGGATCTGCGGCTGCATTTGAGACATCAAAAAAGTGCTCCAGAGTGTTGCTCAGCATGAGGGCGAGTAGAAAATGAGGCTAAATCGTTGTTTCGGTGAAATATTCCTTTAATCTTCATCGGGAGTAATTTGGAGTTTGGTGTTCAGCTGAAGGGAAACATTGACACATGGACAGGGCGAGACGACCAATCGAAGAGCCAGAAGTGGGATTGGGATACTGCCCACTCAACCACCGTACTGCAGAGGCGCACGCCGTTCCACCCTCGTCTGGAGACGAGATGCCTTCTGAAGCCAGGTAATCGATTCTTAAATCATCAGGCTTTCTCTGACTTTCACTGCCCTTGAAATCTCCTTTAAAGCTAATGCCTAAAACACTCAGTTTAATCTGAAATAATCCTGCAGAACCATCAGAGATTAGCGACAAAGCTTCCAGGCTCTGGAGATAATAAGCACCAGTGGCAGGCGGATTCTCCTCTTTCACAACTGGGACGGGTCAGAGCACCTCGCGAGCGACTGGGCAGCAGTTTAATCGGTCCATCCCAACGCTCAGGAGCACACTGTGTGTATATATGTATGTATAGCGCTCAGCTCAGGAACTGTCTCGGCCATTAGACATTCTGGTGTGGAGCCTCGGGCTCCAGGTCCAACCTCCCCTCAGTAGGACTGAAACGAGGCCAGGCCGACTGGCTGAGCGCTGGGAGATCGACGTGAGCGAGTGTCCCAGAAACGCTCCGTCGTTTCAAGGAGAGGCAGTCCTTCAACCAGGAACCACATTTCATCTATTAGATGTGGCACCACTTCTTGGCCTGTTTTCTTTTCTCCCCTCCAATCTAATCGATAATAAATCAGATCGGATCAAGTCAAAGGAGCGACGGCAGAGCTGAACCAGAAGCGTCAGATCTCAGTTGGACTTAAATGACAGGGAATTATTTCTCTTGTCTCTATTCTGGTTTTCTGAGCAAATCTAGACAGCCTGAGACCAGACCGTTAGAGACGAGTTCAGGTGTCCACTCTGGGAAGACCCCGGCTCTTTCAGATTATTTCACTTCTACTTTGTAACCGGGTGTCTCGCTGTGCAACAACAGATGTAAATACCTTAGTGGATGATGAGCAGGATACAGTAAATTAACAGCCCTCAGATATGCATCCAGGAGATAAACAGACGTGTGCAGACGGTTGGACATCTGCAGCCCAGGTGCTGATCAGGAATGTTCAAAGACATAAATCCTCCATGCTTCACACCTTTTCGAGTCTTTTTCTATGACAGACATCAGCTGTGCGTTGAAGGTAAATCAGTCTGTACGTTTGGAAAACAAAGCCTGAGTCCAGCGTTCTTGAAGACCTTCAGGAGTTTCGTGTTCGATTTAAATTTGGCAGCAAAGCAAATTTACAGAAGATGACTGAGGTTTTCAGATAAAAGATTTGGAAGAAGCTTCTAGAACCCAACTCCTGTTTTAAAACAAGGCTGAATAACCGTTTGAAGCTGCTTTTTAGGAACAACTCATTTAATACTGCCCTGTACCTTTAACTCTTGTAATAAATATCTCATAATTTCATTTGGCAGAAGGAAACCAAGATAGTTTTTTGTACTCCTCCCTCCATTAGAGAGGATCCAGCCATCAGGCTACTATGGACTGGAATCACTCCCAGGCATCTTCAGCTGAGCCAATTCTGGAGCTTCACACTGTGTCAGATGTTTGCACATTTCCGGGGAAGCGACAGAGACATGAATCCAAGACGACAGGCAGCCTGACAGCCAGTTTCACACTCGGAGTGTAAAACTGCACTTCCAGTGTGATGCTGCGATCAAACCCTCCCCCCATTCAAGACTCACACGTTCGATGTATTTCAGCTACTAATGCATGCTGTGATCATTAATGTCTGCATCGTGGCTCCTAAATATTCATAGAGATTACTCCAATATGCATGAATGAAGAAAAATAATGACTGACATGAAGTTTTTGCACACCAACAATGTTAAAAGCTGCAAAAGGCACTGCCTTTAAGAAGCGCACTGCCACCACATCTGAGACATGAAGGCACGAGAAGCTCCAAGTGGAAGTAGACACATGACTCACACACACACACACACACTCTAATATTCTGTATTTAAGTGTGTGTGAGCCTGTCCTCAGCAGGGAGTCATGGGTTCTGCTGTCAGAGATCCAGAGCACTTCAGGGAAAATGTCTACAGCCACTGATCTGGTGTTTAAAAATGAAACATCTCCTCACAGAAAAATTAACTCTCAGTGACTGGCTTTAATGGGACAATGTTTCTAATCCAAATATCAAACAGGTTCCAAACTGCTACAATGAGAATATGAGTCCACAGCAGTATTTACATCTGGATCGGAGGAGAATTCATTCAGGAATGTTCTTAACTTTTCTAGAAAATCTGTTTTTTTTTTTTTTATTATAATCGGTTCATATAAGTCATCTAAGCTTCCTCTTCAGAATGGTAATTTCTGTTCTCTTCTTTGTTCTTTTGACTGGTCAAACATGAACTGTACTGCAAAACACTGCCCCCACAGGTCAACAGTGGTATTACTCCACTTGTTCCACATCCAGAAGTTCTCTAAACGCACCAATTACACACATAACAAACACCTAAGATGGACAGAACACTCCAGCTTTATCTGAACATATTAGTCAGAGTAGTACTTCCAGAGTGGATTATTTTAACTGCCTCCAGTCTGGTATCATGAAGCCTTGCCGGTACGCTGTGAGGCCTGGAAAGCAGCTCCTTCCTCCCCGGCTCGGCCTGCTGTTCACATCCTCGGCTCCCATTCAGAACTTAATCAGCGTTTCCTTCCAAATAGGTCAGAGTGAAAGCAGCCGGTCAGTGGGACCAGATGAAGCGATTATCCTCGAAAAAAACAATCGCACATGTTCAAATTAGACTCCGTGTCGCAGCAGGTGTTTCATTCTCTGATTTTTTTTTTTTTCCTGGAAGTGTGGCGCTGTAAGGCGAGCGACGGAGTGTGACGAGGGAACGATCTACCAGCGATGGCAGGATGAAAGAAGAAGAAGAAGAAAAAAAACAACCTTGGATGACCTATTTCTCTTGAATGAAGCGAGCTCCGTCACCAGGAAGAGTCTGGAGGTCCATGAAGCAAAATTATATGACAGGAGAAAACGGCTTTAAACGCCATTTTAACAAGTGACTCCTTTATTTTGAAACTATGATTTAGGCCCACACTGGCCACACAAGGACTTTTATAGCATTTTACAAGGGTGACTGGAATTTAGGAGCATTTTAAAGCTTCTAAAAGAAAGGAATGTGACATAAAGAAGGTGGAACCAAGACACTTTTCAAGTCTCATTTTGTTTAAACAATAATTTACTCTGCTGACAACCACACTTCACACTATCAACAGTAACTTTTCAGATTTGGTATTTATTTGTTAACAATAACATTATGTAGCTGTATGTTCCCTTATAATTAATATTTTCACTGAAAAATACACTTTTTTTTAATCAAGCGGGAAAATAACATTCCTGAAACCCACAGGACTGCACAATAACAGCACAGTCAATAGTTGTTCTGCACGTGTGAGTAGATCAACAACAACCATGGAGGATTTCACAGTGTTTGTGCTGCTCACTCATAAATTTAACATTCATTCGCTACACCATCATCTGGCTTATACGACAAAAAAGGACAACCGAAAACATCTTAAATGCTTCCACCAGCAGGCGTGCTCGGTTGTTAGTTTGTTTTCTGGGGATCAGACCAAGATGTTGCCATCTAAACTTGAAACGTTTTTTTATTAAAAGCATATGCGAAAACGATGCTGTTTCCAGCTGCTGGTTGTGTGTGAGAGGCATCCCAGGACTCCGTTTACACGACAACGTTCCAGGTGTTTTTGCATTTTTTGTTTCAGAAAAGTTTACATGGGAACTTTTTGCAAAACGCTGAAAAACGATGGAACTGGCATGCAAAGAGACCAGGTGGAGCTGTTGGTTGTTTTTGTAATGATACCACACACACAAGCACACGCACACACACACTATAAACATTAGCAATGGGAGTACATGGACAGTTTGTTGTCAATCCACCAACCACTCAGGTCACAGTTTTCATTCATGCACGTGCGAATTTGTACAATAAACCATGAAGGTACAACTATTAACAAATCAGCTCATCCTCAGGTTTTGTTAAAAATGCAGTTTCTGTTCTCTGTGACTGAATCCACTGACCATGAAACCACAAAAACACAAGTCAATATTTTTTTTTGCACCTATTAATTCTCCTTTATTTTACCAGATTAATTTGTTTTAAAGTGTTTCCATAGGATTAACTACTTGATTTAAAAGCAGAACTCCTTCAATCCTGATTATGTTGTTTTAAATTTAAACTATTCAGATGTTTGTGTGGTTATCTCATAAATATTTTATCAAAATTTCAGTAAAGACAGCTTTAACACTCCATTAAACAAGAATAGGATGAATTTATCTACTTCATTTTAAGGTTTAACCTTCATAAATGTAAATTGGGGTTAAATCAAGCTGAACGTTGTCACTAATTAATATCACAATCAGAAATCAGAAAGATTTTATTGGCCAGATTTGTCAACAAACTATCTTTCCTCACTAAACTAATTATCTAATTAATCTTAATAATTGATGAAATAATGATAAATACATCAATATATGCTGTCTTGATGTAGAGTAAAAAGGCTGAAAATTTTTAAACAAGCGTCTGACTTTTTAAAAAGAAAAGATATTCTTAATCTGATCGATTAATCGATTAACGGAGAAGAACCGTGCCTACCCTCCAGGCTGAAGTCCAGCAGCACGTACTCATACACGGTGTCGGTCTTGGTCTCCACCTGCGGCCTCTTCAGGGTGGAGTAGATCTTCCCGGGGCTGCTGTCCTCCGGGTCCTCCAGCTTCCTCAAGCCGCAGCCCATGGCCTCTGAGGCGGGGGGCAGCGGCTCAGAGAGGGGGGGGGGGGGAGCTCTGGAGCTCCGGAGCTCCGGGAACAATCAGGCTTTCTCCTCAACTTCTTCACCCGGACCGCTCCATGCCGCCTCCGGGGACTCCTCCGAGCTCTGGGGAAGCCGAGAGAGGCGACGTCCGGCGGGGTTTTTCTCTCTTTAGGAGGAGATGAGAGAAGCGGGGGAGAGACTCATGAAGCGGCCGCTGCTCCAAAAGTGTGCGAGAGAGAGACAGCCGCTGCCGGGGAGAGAGGAGAGGAGGAGCGCGGTCCCCGGAGGAAAGTTTCCCTCCGCCGACAAGCTGGATATCACACCACTTCCGCTTCAAACTTCAAAATATAATCCCCAAAAGTTTACATTTAGGTTGAGAACAATCACGGTTTGATCATAATCTCGTTTTTTTTTAACTTGTCAGTTATTCTACTGACCTAAATAAAACTGTTCATCAAAAAGTCTAAAAAAGTTCAAGTTAATTGATTAAGCACATTCAAAAACAATGTATACTTACAATGTAACAATGATATTCAAAGATAAATCGCAATACAATAAAAACAAATCAAATCAATGTGAAAATGAAATACAATAGAATAAGACTGAAAAGAGTAGACATCTCTCCTGGGATCAAATTACCGGAGTCAATTAACCTATACGTTTTTTTTTTTTTGTTTGTTTATTTGTTTTGGGGGGGTTTACCTAGCATTGGGCCCTCATGCAGAATTCTTATATGTGCCCCCAATGCCAGAAATTATACATTTTTCAGACAAAAAAAAAAAAAAAAACACTCTCAGATGAAGGTAAAAAAAACGCCCATAAAAGTCAAATATCTGTCAGTCATTAGAAATGCTCTTGTGTGGAAAAAAGAGAAGAAAAAAGAAAGAGGATGAGCCTTCCAGCTCAGCTCCCTAACACAATGTGGTGACGGCGCACCATAACAACAGATTAAAAGCTCTTGATCATTTAAATACACAACAGCTCTGCCTGGCTCTGCTGACCTTACAGCTGCACCTTCCTGGCTTTTCTCTCTGCAAATTCGTCTGTCAGGGTCCGGGCGGCATGAGGCTGAGCCAGAGTCTGCCAGTGAGAATCTAGGTCTCCTGAGTAGAGGAACTACTTGTGATACAGCTTAGCTGCTACTAAGTAAATAAAATGTGCGGAAACGATCGTTCAGTTCTTCTTTCTTACTGAAAATACGCTGCATCGCATTATTGAACTTATCACCACTTCCTGCCTGCTTTTTCTCACAACATGCAGAGACAGCCTGTACTTCAGGGGCCCTTCTTCTTCTGTGGTGTCTGTGTAAAATAAGGTTGAACATGCAAACAGCACACCTAGTGGCATGAAGTGCAAATGCAGTTATGGCCCCATTAGGTAGGTTCCCGACGTGTCAGTGTAAATTATACGGGGGATTTCAAGTTGTGTCGCTGATATCCGCCGTCTATCGGGGCCCCCTACCAGCAACTGACCGGGGAGTACTCGGAAAGGGCCCCATGCGGGGGATTTTCAACACACTGTCGTTGCAGCGTCTAGTGTAGCGCCTTTAATTTGTCATTGAAACTGACTGATATCAGCCGTCCCTCGAGGCCCCCTTCAGCTCGGGGCCCTACCTGGGAGTGCCCCTCGACGTCATGGGCCCCCCCATGCAACTGCGTGCCTTGCATTACGGCAGTGACGCTTCTGAGCAATAACTATTATTTTCCTCAAAAAATCACTCACAACTTTTCAAAGTTGTAATTTTTCAAATCCAAAATTCATATTTGATCCTTCTGACTTTTAAACACCCACAAACCGTCTTATCAGAATGATTTGAAAAACACTAGAACTTATAAAAGCTGATTCTCACTGTTATGCCATCCATCTGGGTTGTCTTCAAAAAATATTTACAGTTCTAGTGATCCAAATTTCAGAAAATTATAATTCCCTCTTTTTTGCTGAGTCACCAGGTTTGTTAATTCCACATTGATCCAAAAGCAAGGCAAGATATTTTTCCCTAAAGCATCATTCAAATGCAGGGCAATTCAAAGTGCTTTACAAGGAAATAAAGGAAATTCATTAAAACAGGACCATTAAGAATTTTAATTGCATGTTGTTAAGATCTGGAATAACATTAAAACAAAGGTTTTGAGCATCTATTGATATAAAGAAAATCTGAGATCACTGATTACTATTTGTATAATTATGCAGTGCCTTGCCAAAATGACTTTTCATGGTACATATATTTTGCACGACAGCACTTCAATACATTGTTTTCCATAATAATCAACAAAAATCCACAACGACACCAGTCCTGCACCTTTTCCAAACTGATGCTTTTATTCTGAAGTCTGATTCCTGCCACATCCGGCCTGGTGGCGGGTAATATCTCCAGACTTGACGTGTCTGACTTTCTGTTGAAGTTGGAGTTGACTGACCGCAGAGCTCCTGCTGGAGGTGTTTGACTGTTTCTGACTCAAACAGCGTCACTGTTTGGTTTTCACCTTTTATGGAGTCATTTTCCGCATTTGTTTTTTTAAGCTGTTTATATTTTGTTTCAAAAATCTGGCAAAAGCTCTGAAAAGTCTGCCAGTCGTTCTTTTACCCAGTAGAAGCACAGTTTGTCTGATCACAAACCCAAGAGTTTAGGCTCCAAATCTAAAATTGTACTGAATACTTTATTTGATGGTTGTTGGATTGGTGGAGCAGTGGTTGGTGCTCTCGCCTCACAGAGACAATCTCATGGCTTTAATACTACAGGGCCTTTCTGGGTGGAGTTTGCATGTTCTCCCCATGCATGTGATGCTGGATGGATGGAAACATCTCATCAGAGAATATGTTACATGGAAAATACACCCAAACTGAAAAAAGGGAACATCATCAGTGGCTATGGAATGAATGTGTTTGTGGCTATTTTGCCTTTATTTATTTCTGATTTGAGTTTTTTTGTGGTTGTTTTTAGGCCTCTTGTCTGTGTCTTCAGTTTTCAAGTCCTCTGAGTTGATTTAAGAGAACATAAAACATTTTTAAAGGTATTTTGAATCTCCTCAGGACCATTTGTGTGTTTTCAGTGTTTTGACTTGAGCCTTTAGATGCTCACATTTAGCCATTATATTTAGCCTCTATGTGGCAGTTGTAATGAATGCTTTAAGGCTGTTTCAAGTGACTATTCTCATCTTCTTTAGGGATGGTTTTAAATTCTTTGTTTTCATTTTAAGTGTTTTTTTCAATCTTCAGTGTGACTTTAAATTTTATTTATGTGCATTTTTGAGTATAGTGTTATTGATTTGAGCCTTATTGTGTTTATTTTGCAACAGTTTTAAGCGACTTTGTAATAATGTTCTGTCATGATTTATTTTCTTTTTATCTTGAAGTCTTCTAACAGGCATTTAATTGAGTTTGTGGAATATCATGTCCTTATTTTGAGTCATTTGCTCATATTTATCCTATTGGAATCTATTTTAAGCTCTTCCTGGTCATTGTATGTCTCACTGATGGTTTAATTGTTTGATCTTTGAGCTTTATTACAGCATTATCAGTGAGTATTTTAAGGGTCTTGTTGCATGTGGGCATTTTATTTATTTTTCTATTTAGATTGTTTTTAAGCTGTAGTTCTTTATGCTTTCCTTGACAATGTTTTGAGTCATTTGATGCTCTTTGTGTCTGATAATCTTAGTTTAAGAGGTTTATTGTTTTAAAGTGCTCATTCTGTCGATGTGAATTGATTTTTAAGTTAGTTTTTATGTATTTTGAGTGATGTTCAGTCTTTAGTGTATTTTTAAATTTATTAAGGAATGTTTTATTGTGTTTCTGTTTAAATTAGCCATTGTGTTTCAGGAATGTGATCAGGCTTCGAGTAGACAGCAGTCTAATGTGTCATTTGTAACCAGCCTTCCTGCAGAGCTGGAGCTGCGTCGTTCTCCTCCGTGGAAGCCAGAGGTCAGAGGTCGGCGTGGAGTTCCACCTTTCTGCTCCGGATGCTGTTACTTAACAGCAGGCAGAGTTTGACTGGCTCAGCGGCACATCAGTATTACCGGACAGAGAGAGGTGAGCTGCTGACTGACAGACGCTGTGCACTGATCTTCATCTCCTGACAATCTGCACCTCGTCTGCAGCCTCGTTGGTTCTTCAGCTGCTGTGTTTACAACTGTAACCTTTTGGCTGACTCCAGTCCTGGTTGTTCTTGTGGCTGATTGTTGATGGTTCCAGTCCGGTTTGTACTCTGGGTCCCATCTGTGTGGAGTTCTCATGTTCTTTGTCAGCACATCCTCTCCAATCATTGCAAATTAATTGGAAGTTTGTGCAAGAGCTTGGAAATATTCATACACCTTGGACATTTCCAATTTCATCACATTACAGCCACAAAGTAATTGTCGTTCATTGAGATTTTGTGTGACAGAGGAAAAAAAACAACGTACCACTTGATTGTAAAGTGGAAGAGAAATGATGCACAAAAACAAAAAAAACATTGAAAATTGTCATGTTGTTTGTGAGGGGGTGTGTGGTGTTTTATTCCCACCAACTATAGTGAAAAATCTGAACCGGGTCCAGAAAGAGATGCCACGGAGTTTAGGTCAGAAGAGTCGGAGCAGCTGAGGCTCCGAGTGAAAAACACCAGCTGCACATTCTCCAAAAATAACAGCTGATTTACACACTGTTCTGCTCATTTCCTCAATATTAACCTTCACTTTGCCATGAAATATATATGAATATCTCGATGAGATCATTCACTCCTGAAACTTAAATGTAGCTTTTGGACAGAAGTGAATATGAGAATTATAGTACAGTGTATTTCCAGGAGGAATTAATCAGCTGATAAAAGTTTTGTTTTGCGTGACGTTTGGTGTCCTGTTGACTATTGTTCGGTCTGATTGAATGACAGGAAAGACACAGAGGAAGGAGCAGCTGGATGAATTATTAAAGCTGAGGAAAAAACACTCAGGAAATCCTAAATACAGACCAAAACCCGTGAAGTTCCACCTGCAGCTCTGATCCGATTATAGATTAAACTTGAATTTGACCGTACTCTGTCCCTATCCTCTAAAAATACACTTCAGGTACTTTTTGAAAAGTCAGTTTCCATGGGAGGAGATGGAGGAGGCTGTGTTTCCAGAGGATGAGAGGGAAAAACCAAGCTGCATCATTGATGATGTATCAGTGATATTCAACAGTTAATATTGTTATCATATAGACAAATTTGATAACTTTATCGAAACCTGATATACAGATCTATACAATTCTCTCATATTTACAAGACACTCTTTCAGTATATTAGTTATTATTATTGAAGACTTGCTGAATAAAAGCTACAGCAAACAGTCTCTTCCATCAGGAAACCACTGGAGGAGCTGGAAGGAAACCGAGCAGCTCCCGGTCTAAACACAGGCTGGAAGGAAGAACAGAGTTTATAGAGAAGTACATAAAGCACTGAAGCCACCAGCAGCCGCCTCTCAACTCACATTTATAACCTCTGAAAGATTACAAACAAGGCTTTTATTAGACCCATATATCAGATCTGATTGCTTTATGAGTTGCTTTATTATATTAAATTCAGCTTTTTGTGTTTAACGAGATGATTTAGACGGATGAAACATTACCAGGAAAAGTTCATCATTTTATTTTACAGTCCTTGTGAAAGTAGCTCTTCTTAAACAATCCAGGATTGTGTTTTGGTCATTTTAAAGGCCCAAAAGTGACTGAACAAAGTCTGTTGTCACATAGTGTGATACTTTAGAATTATCAAGTAAACTGGAAATTTTACATTTAATTTTGTAATGAAAACTTATTGTGGCTCATGTTTCAGGCGTCTGTGAGGGGTGATGGCGCCATCTTGTGTTTTTTAAAAGGAGCGCTTTTAATTCTGTTTCATATTAATGAGACGCTTTCATGAAGTAGTGATGCGTTTTTTGAAATATAGTAAAGGAAAGACAGAGACCAAAAAACTATAGTCATTCATATCAACACACGCACGCACTCACACACACACACACACACACACACACAGAGTCGTGTTAAGCAGAAGTGTCATGCTTTCGCGTTATTTGCATAGAATATTTTAAAAAATAGAGCAGCGATGCCATTTGTAACGTGTAGCTTTTGTTTAATTTAGAGGAAAAAGGAAGAAATTAATAAGTTAACTTGTTTAATAAAGAGTCAACCCATCTATTAGTGGTTGATCCTGATCTGCTGTGGCCAGCAGGGGGCGCTGTTCTCCATCACTGGTTCATGATGCTGCAGGCTGGTTTGATCTTTTCGACAAGAAGACTTGACTTCATGAACTGTGGGATCAACACAGTGCTGGTGAAAATCAATAGAAACGTTGTGTTTGTACATAACAAACAAATAAAAATGAATTTATTTGATATTTTATAGCATTGAGGAAAATGCCCAGAGTTGATAGAAAGCCCACTGTATAATCGGGATGTATTTTCATATAACTTCATTTCAGTATATACTAAAAACAAAACAAGAAACTGGTCCACAAAAAGAATTGATAAAGTGAGCTTACATTTTTAAAGGTTTTCACGCAGCTGAAAAGGACGAATCATCTTTTGAAAAGAGAAAGATGTGCAGTTTTAAACTGGTCAGCTTCCTCGGTGCATCCTGACCTTATATTAAATGTGCTGCACAGAAAACACACCTGGAAATCTAAAGGACCCTGAAGGCATCACAGTTGTTTCAGAAGCTACTGTCAAACAGGTGTATGAAGCTTTAGATGAATATTCAGGGAAGGCTGGAACTGATTGTGTCCCTTGTCTGATTTCTGTTTGTGGTTTTAGTTCACTAAAACATAACTTTCGTACAACTTTGCTGAGTTCACTTGTAGTTTTGGTGAAAACGTTTTGAGCTCTTCTCCTGGACGCCAGGTGGATTTTTCTCCTGAGAGCTGTGTGTGTGGCGACCCTGCTGAATTTAAATCGAGCAGGTGTGTGAAGCCGCTGTCTCGTCGACCCGGGAGACAGATTCACTAAACTCTCAGGGAGATGCAGGAGTTCAGCTCACAGCGGCATCTGGGCTTTAAATGCTAATTCACTCCCACAAACACACGCATGAAAACGCACTCTGAGAGGGCGAAGCACGCTGGGGAAACAGTAAATAACCAGCTGGGCGCAGAATTCAGACGTTTACATTTACATGTGATACTAAATGATGAATATGAATGATGGAGGACAGCAGAAACATCTCCGAGACACCTGTGTCATAGAAGTAGCATCTATTTAACATTACTTCATTACTTTCTAACAAATAAGGAAGCGAAAGCCAACAGGAAATGACATCATCAGATGATAAACCATCCCAGTGAACTTCTTTTACAAAGAAAATTAAGTTACTTAACCAAAACACTTATCAAACTTCAGTGAAAGAAACATTGTGTGCAACAGAATTAAGTGCTATACCTCTTGCTTCTCTACGCTGCTGTCTTCATACCGACTACAGCCACTAGAGGTCACTGTGACGCTCATACTCTGGCCAAACTTGTCTGTCTGGATGAATGGATTGCAAAAAAAAAGTTCTTTTACAGTTTTTCTTTTAGTAATCTGTAGGAATATAAATAATAGATTTTTTTTTATTATTTCAAATGACTGTGGATTGTACTGCTGTTGTTTTTACAGCGTTTGACTCTGCTGCTGTGTGAATTTTTCATGATTTGTTTTCTGCACTGATCTCTGACATTTGATTGCCACTTCACTCAACACTGCTGCCACATGATGAAAGAGTTCAAGTTGGGTTGACAGCTGCATGATGATAAAAACACAAACAAAACAAACGAAAAAAAAAAAAACCCTCCAGTCTTCTGATGGTGGATTGGTGACCTGGTTCAGAAGTTGAGTTCAGTTGCGATCACTCCTCTGCTGAAACTCGTGCCTCCGTGCTACGCTGCCACCACTGTGTGAGAAACCCGGTGTAAAATATCAGGTGGTGGGTGCATGCCGTTCTCGGGCCGTCTGCTTCAGACCTTGAAAAAACAAACTCCTGACGGGATGAGCGGCTTATCCCACTCCTCAAGCCAAACACCGTCCTCAGACTCGCTTCCCCGACGCCCAACTTTATTTTCATGTCTTAATGGGGCTCGTTACACACATTACGAGCGGCGGTCTGACCATTGTTTACCCCGCCGTCGCTGACACAGACAGCTATGAAAACATTTAGCTGCAGTAATCCACTGCCTGGGTGGCTGATCAGGCATAATCCCTTTGTTGCCCGCACAGCTGAGTGAATGTTAAGCCACACAGTCTTTATCGTGTCCAGGTCATAAATCAACATGTTGGTGATTAGAACCCATGTCCACAAATCTGCTTCTTTACATTATTTTTCAGTTGGAATTTTTTTCTGTCTGGATTTACATGCGAAGGTACGTTCATGAGTTTACATTCAAAAGCTGTACATATTAGTTTTAAGCCATATATTCATATACTTAGAAATCTGACGAGTCTCGCAATCCATTGGTATTAAGTTATCATTCAGTGTGTGTTGGAGTGTTGACTTCTTATGTTGATCCTTTTGATCAGTCCCATTAAAATGTTGTGTTCGGGACCAGCTGCTCGTACTGAAGCCAGGTCGTCTCTATGGTGACCTCTAGTGGTTCTAGTAAACATGACAACAGCAATGGTGGAAGGATTTCGACGGAGCGCAAACAAAAAGAAAGTCAGTGTTGGGAGGAACTTTCTTACTTTATAAACAGTATTTTAGAACATTTTGATAAATCCTTTTGTAAAAACACAAAAATAATCAGATAATAAAAGGAAAGAATATGCAAATGAGTGAACAAATATAGAAGAGACACAGAAACACAATTTATCCTCAATATGTACCAATCTGGTTTTAAATGTTCGAAACTATGTAGGAAGAAACGAACACTTATTTAATCCTACCTGTTTGCATATTTGTCATTATCTACATTCTTTAACTCAAACGCTATATTTTCCTGATATATCCTCAAAACCCCGAGCCTCACCAGTGTCAACTCTTTATATCTCTTTTGAAGCTGAAATAAATCTGGCACTTGTCTCATCTCCACTCATAATTAGTTCCATAATTTCATACAGTGACACAGAAACCTTTCAAGCTGGTGCAGACTTAATGAGTTTTAAACTGAAACTTTCCCCTTAGATCCATAAATGTCAAAGTTTTGAAATGTTAGACCACTGGATTGTTCTGTTCATAGAAACCAACCTTCTTATTGCCTTTTTATGCAGAATAACAAAGTTTGTAGTGAATTTACAGAAGTATTTCTCCATAATTCTACATAGTAATCGAAATAACAAATAGTTGCAAATAATTTAAAGAGACTTCTGGTCTAACCAGGACTGAGATGTTCCTGGATATTTCATTCTGAACTTGTTTTGTGTGAAGTTTCCAGCAAATTTTGTGATCAATTATTACTCCGAGAAGTTTATTGAACAGATAATTTAATCTATTTAATTAGGTTCTCAGCTTACTAAAGCCACAGTTTTCTTCTTTGCTTTTCTCTCATGAGAAGCTATGAAGAGAGTAAATTCCTTCTTTCTGTAAATGAACCCTGGCTCCACTCGTACTAACAGAGAGGTGTGACTGGCGAGCTGCATGTGCTAATAGGCTTCACCGGCTGACCACATTCCACAGCTGCGTGGCTCAAGGTCCACACACACACACACACACATACTCACCCACACACACACTCACTCACACACACACGCACAGAGAGTCATATCTGAGCAGTCGGGAACGCCTTAAAATAATAATTTAGGGGATTCAGTGAGTTTAAGCCAAATCTGGACTCCCGTCGAAGTGTTTCCACTGTATGGAAAAAGAGTTCAGCTGGGATTTAGGACACTTTCATCCCGGCTTTAGACGGATGAAAGTATATTATTTCAAGTGAACTCAATAAATATATGTTCTCTGCAATATAGTTTGCATGGCAGGGTGTTGGAGAAGCGGTTTCAAACCCCCAAACTCTTCGCTTTATACAGAGAAATGTGAAAACCTGTTCTTTCACCATCTGATCATCCTGCAGGGTTTGAGATTGTGATTTTGCTCTTAAATCTCATGAATTTAGTTTGGACTTCAAGGATAAACAGCAGTTGACGATCTGTAGTGCTGCTTTGTAGATTAACCAGAAAGTTTACGTTTGTGGGTGGTTTATGGAATAAACAGTCATCATTTATAGATGCTAATGGGAGACATTTTGCTCATAGATTCATGTTCAGAGGATTAAAAACCCAGTGACTGAGATGGTTCTCAGACTTTCAGTGGGTTCTTATTGCCAGAGATCACTTCAGCTGCTGCCTTCCCTGGTCGCCGCTGCAGATCATGTGATCTGCGAGTTTGAGACACAGTCTGAGCAGCTGGGAGTTAACGGCTTTTTTCAGAAACCCAATAAATATGTTTCTGTGAAATGTATTTGTCAAACTTTACACCAGCATACCCCAAAATACTCATATTCTTTATTTAAGCAGAAATAGTGACAGATATTTCTGTAAAAGTATATCAAATTCAATACTGGAAGAAGTGTTTTTTAAAAAAATATATAGAGTAACTCTTGTTATTCAATGGTTATTGATATAATTTGATCATTGTGCAGCTCTAGAGTGGGTAAATGTTACATTTCATCCTTTCACTGAGGCTCTGAATCATTCTTTCTGAGGTGAAAATACAGAGATTTGTGATCAGTCATCGGAGAAATCAGTACAGACACTCAGTTCTAATGCTTTGACAGTTCATGTGTCCTTCAGGGTGAAACTGGAGGCTGCGTCTCATCATCGGCATGAACAGGCTTTCAACCATCAGCCTGACCTGCTGATGTGTCCTTGAGCAGAGCACTAAATCCCGGGCCAGCCCCGGGGTTCTCGCTGCCTCCGCGACCGTGACCCCTGACCCCGCAGGACGAGGCCCGGGAGAGCAGCGGCCGCTCTGCCTCTGAGCCGATGAATAATGGATCTCACTTTTATTACAGCGGTGCGCCGGGCGGCTGCAGCGCACGGCGACCGGACAATGAGGGGAGGTCAGCAGCGTCCCGCTCAGCGCCGCAGGACTCACATGAAGCCAGGCTGAAGGCAGGAGGTCACTGAGGCCTGCTCTGGAGTCTGTTTGCCTTCAGATTCTGTTCAATTTAGATCTATCTATGTTTAATGCTGTTCTTCACAGGAGTTGTTTAAAGTCAAGCATCGGCGGTCAATACATGTCAAGATGAGCTTAGATTAAAATTCCAGCTCCAGATGTGACATGTCTTCTATTTTTGACATTATTATGTGTTATTGATTGATCTTCATTTATTTCAAACATACCTGGAATTACAAATTAAAAAGTTAAACATTTAAATGAATAAAACAAATATCAAAAATGCACAAATCTAGGTTATACATGAGTGAAAAGAAGTAGGAAGAAGTAAAGAAATGTTACGTCCACCCCTCAAGCATCCCTGCATCCTTACAGCATATATTTACACCCATATCCAGAAATCAATTGAAGCCCAACTGTGTCCACAACATTTTTTACTGAACATCCCATATAATTATTTCTGAATAATGCACCTCCAATTAATCGGGTCTTTGTATTTCTTTTTGTTTAAGTGCATTCTGTTAGATATCTCTTAATTTCCTCACACAGGTTGTTCCAGTTTAACCCCAGATAGAGACACAGAATGTTCTTACAGTGGTGAGAACTTGAAATTCACCTATTTCCCTTAAAACGTAACCTTCTTCTCTAACATAAAACGTTTTCTGGATGTTACCCAGCAATACCCTATTTTTTTTTGTTTTGTTTTTGTTTTTCTACATTATTTGAATAGTTTTTAATTCTACCAGGTGAGCAAATTTAAAAGTTCTAGATTGCAGAAAAACTGGACTGTGTTCCCGATTGCCAACATCATGGACAGTTATTGTTCTTTTTTTTGCAGGATATAGAGTCTTTGCAATTAACATGCATTTATATTTTTATTGGAGAAACTGTCCATTCCTGCATGACCACACTCCTCTACAGAACATCTAACAGAGGGATTTGCTCTGATGGATCGTCTGTGAGTCAGCCTGAGCAGGTCGAAGCCTCCACCTGCCTCCAAGCTCGCCAGGCTGCAGCCTCGCAAACTGAACTCCACCCTCCACAAAAACTCCATCAAACACACAGAAAGCACAATGAGCAAGTCTCACACAGGAGACGCAGCAGGAGAGCCTAACAAAAAGAGCTATAACTCTCTCAAACTTCTCTCCACCTCCACAAGAAAGAAGGAAAAGTGTGCAGAATTACTATTTTGCATGGACATTATCAAATAATAACGGGTAAGGAGAAGGAAATGTTGTGGTTTTGTGCAACTGGAGCTTCCTTTTGTTCCTTTGAAAATGTTGCAAATCAGTCAGTAATCTGTAACATGGCTTTATCTCCAAAATGGACTGAAGCATTTTAAAAATTGTCACAATTCTTTAAGGAATTTATTTGTTTTTTCGTGTGAAACAATAGCAATCAGTAAAAATAAAAACTTTAAAGACATCTTAAATATGGTAGGATATGGTAACCATAATATAATATACTATAATATTGATACCTTATAGTTGTGATTAAAATGGAGTGAAATGAAATTCAATGAAATCATATGTTGAGGATACATTAAAGTGAAAATATATTCAAATGATAAATGTGATTGAAACAGAATTCTAAATAGGCATAAGACAACTAAATAAATAGAATTTATATAAGTTTTTAACAGAAAAAAATTAGAAAAATATTAAAATGACAAGATAAATATGCATATCATCCTAAAAAAGCCAAACTAAAAAGGTGGTCAGCAAACATTTTAAGAAAGAAGACAAAAGATGAGTTTTCCTTCATGAGGAGGGAGTCGTTCAGGAGACTGAACTCTGAGTCATTTATGGAACTGAACATATTTCCTGATCTATTAGTCGGTCTCCGCCCCTCTAACCTAACCCGCCCCCCTGGAGGCCCCCCTCGGCCCCTGGACGCCCACCCTCCGCCTATCGGACCCCGGCTGCCTCCGGATCCCCCCCCCGCCGCGCCGCGCATTGGCCGCTCCGCGCGTCAGTCGCGCGGCCTGGGCGTCGTGTGGGAGGAGCCGCACGCGGACAGGGTGAGGGCGGGGGCGGCGGGGCGGGAGGCGGGAGGCGGCGCGACTGTCAATTGTGTTGCCTGTTCTCGTCAAAAGTCGGCTGTTGTTCCCCTGAGTGGACAACCGAGACGGCCGCAGCGGCTGCGCTCCCCCCCCCTCCCGCGCGCATCCCCGCTCTCCGCAGACGCGGCGCGCCCCCGTGCGCACTTTGACATCGGTGTTTTTTTGTTTTTTTTTTTTTTTTTTCATGTGGGAAAGACGCGCGTCTGCGGCGTTGAGGAGTCTCTCAGCAGCGCCGGGTTGTTTCCAAACACTTTGTTCCCACCAGCGGCTCTCCTCGCTCCTCGTCTGGACGCGCGTCGGCGCCCTCGCCGCCTCGCACGCGCTCAGGACTTGTTGCGCGTCTCCGGGCTTTTTTGCGCGCCGGTCCCGGTTTCCATCCACGTACCTGCGTGCGATGCTCTGATTTCACGCGGCGCGGCTGGACGGTGGAGGTCAGCTGCGAGCTCCAGGCTCAGGCCGGCACTCTGCACTCTTCTGCCCCCCGATTCTGAGAACCGAACCGCGGCTCCAAGTTTCCACATCTGCCGCTGACGCTCCGGGGAAGCTGCGCGTCGCTTCTCCTATAAATGGCACCCGCGCACACCCGCGGCGCAAAACTTTATTCGGGTCAGATCCGACGACTTGATTAATTCCGCGTCTCCCCGCTCGCGCTCGCTCAGTATCGAGGACAGCCTCTCCGCCTCGCGACATGTCGGAGCGCGATGGATGCGGAGACGACGGCGCGCCGGACTTCATCCCGCCGAGGGTGTCCCGCGGCCGGCGTAGCGGGGTCATCCTGCCCGGCGGGGGCAGCCAGGACTCCGACACCATCCTGCTGGAGACCGTGAAGGCAGCGCCGCGCCGGAGCAGCATCATCAAGGTGAGGAGCGCCGAGCGTGCACGGCTTGGATCACTGTCCCCGTTTGCTGCGGCGGGTTGTAGAAGCGGCTTCAGTTTTATTGTAAAACGCTTCATCAAGTTCAAGCATTTTTAAGAGAAAAGGATCATGCATTGAAATATCATCATTCCAGCTGTAGTTAAAGAGTGAAAGACAATAATATGCTGAAGTAAGAGTTAAATTAGAGAGGTAAGAAAGTGTTAATTACAGACAAGTGTCTTAAATATGACTTTCTGGACGCATTAAAGCTTCTTCTAAAACAGTTGTGCTGCAGCTTGACCTGTGTTTTATGCGCACCGTGCATTTGCTCAATCATTATGTCACATTTTTCATCTCTTTTCTGTATTATTAAGTTAAGAGCATCCTTCAGGTGCGCCGAGGGGCTGAATGCTGCTCGGGGTTTCATAATGGTGTCAATCACACGTGTCAGAAACTGCAACATTTTCAGCAGCTGCTGAGATTCATGCACAAACAGGCCCCATCTCAACATGTAGCACAGATGTTCAATCATATGTCTTCTTCCTGTTCGATGAAGGGTTCAGAGAGATCTGCTTTACTCTGTCAATCCATCAAATTTGCAGGAGAGTTTTTGATAAATTATCTAACTTTTTGTCATGCATCTCATGGCACGCCCCTCCAGTCGAGCCTCAAAGCAGTCACACCACATTTCTCAGATGATATCGCGCAAAGTGAAAAAGAAAACAGTGCAGGTGACTTACACCTGTTTTAAAAGCGCCTTGACAGTTAAAGACCGTATGTTTGTGGTTAATCTGCCCTGAAATGGACGTCCTCTCCACGATTGACCCTCCCGTGGATCCTCTGACCCCGTGACCCCGCCGGGACGTCAGATTTCTCCAGCCTCACCTGTGCTCAGGTTGCAGGTCAGCGGTCCAGAGGGAGCGGCTCATGTTTGACGGGTCGCTGCGTTTCGTGTATAACATATCCGGCGAGCAGAGGCCCTGCTCTGAAATGTCAACCGGGAGCAGCTTAAGTCTCGTCCTTTAATTATCTGCTGCCTCCGAGCTTCTCGCGCCGCATGCGTCACAAGTGCGGCTACAGTTTGTCTTCGGTTACATTCACATCCAAATGGCATCAGTGGCCTGATTTAAAATGAAGATAAAGTCACTGTTCATATGATGAGTTTATAAATAAAAGTGCATCATTTCAGAAAAGTTTCAGAACATTTTGAAAACAGCGTCTCTTTACATGAGTACGGCAGAAACGATGTTGTTTTCCTGCTGTTCCACTAGAGGTCGCTGTTTTTAAGTAGCAAAACCCCTCATTTACCCACAGAAGACAGTTTAGAAATGTCTTTCTTTGTCGTTTTGGCCCGTTCAGTATTGTTTATTAAGAAATAAAAAGTGTCTCCACATGTGATCCAGATGAGGCGTTGTGGTTGAACACTTAACTGGAGAAGTGCTGTTAATTCAGACATGAACAGCAGTTTCACTGTTATGAATAAATCTTGCACTTTGGCAGAACTGTTTCATACGACTGGATTGCTCATGTGCAGCAGCAGCGTTTCTAGAAAGTTACGTCTTCTCCGTTTACACGGAGATAGAGCTTTTTCCTAAAATTCCGCTTTCAAAGCCGTTTTTAAAATGCTACATTTTCGGTGGCTCTGAGCACAGAGCAGAACTTTCATGTTTTGCACTTGGGTTCAAACAAATGAGGAATATCCCAAACAGAATTTCTAAAATATGTTTCTATCTGTTATATTTTGTTGGCATGCTGAGCGGTAAAATGGCTTGACGGTCTTCAGAATTCCATGCACACGTTAGTTGTTTATTCCCAAAGCGTTCATCACCTCCTCTACGGCCTCTTTCACACGATCTGCTGGATTTGAGACCTGTGAAAGTTACGCACACACAACGCAAATCTGCTTAGACTGAGATTCAGCTTGATGTTGCTCATCTTATGGAAGCAGGGATAGTCAGTTGATCTTTGATTATCACCAATTCCAGGAAAGTAAATGCAAAAAAAAAAAGAGACCCTGATCCGATGTAGCCAGGCCAGAACATATTATTTCAATGCTGAACATCAGCTGATCTGTCTTTCCTTTAATGCCAAACCTTAGAAATGTACCAATGTGGGACTATTTGTCTGAAAAAGAAAATCTCTAATCAACCAATAAACTGTTGAGAAGCCAGTAGATATGTATACTTTGGAGGTTTGTTTGTATTGTATTTTTTTTTTCTTGAAACACTTGAAGCTGATTTAAGAAAAAAAACTTCAAGTCTTAATACCACGATCATGATGAATGAAGAAAGGCAGAGGTGTGAACTTTGAATATAAAAGTTCTATTCTGGTAAAAAAAATGATGTTGGCTGGAACAAGTTTGAAAAAGCAACGATATCTAGAACTGTCTAAAGTTGGAAATGTGTGAAATCTCTCAACTCTGAACAGTAACAGACATAAAACAGCCAAAAAGGGAAAGAAACAACCTTAAAACAACCACAAAATCACATAAAATGACAATGAAGAGACACAAAACCACCACAAAGTGATTCTAAAGAGCCTCTCCAACAACTACATTCAGAACATCATGATTATTATTTACCAAAGTCAAAATGCAGTTTTGTATCAACGACTACTTATAACACTGATTTCTGGTTAAACATTCTCTGATGTTTCAACTGTGGAGAAATTAACAGCTTCATCTTCAAATATGTTTCATTTTCTTCCTAAACCTGACATTCCGTTTAATTTGTATGAGGCGGTTTCTTGCTGTTATCGGCTGTGATACTGAAAGAACGGCGCAGAAATAGAGAGAACGGTCATTTTGCATTTCATTGATAACACATCGGTTCACTTCACCGACAATTAACTAATTTTCGTCTGTTAGTTGTTTTGTTGTTTTAATGATAGATTGTGAATCCCTGCGAGAATGATAATTGCTAATAATATGTTTTATGTATAGTGTGCTGATTATCCCACTCAAAGACGCTCCATCATTTCCTCCTGGCATTAACATGATGTTTCAGTCCCTCAGTCGGGTTTTAGTACCTTTATTGCTTGAGGAAATATTGGAGCTCAGTTGAAATTGTGCAGGATTTCAGTGTCGTTAAAGACCCGCCGGAGGAGGATCAGATAAACGCTGAGGTTTATGACCCGTTTCCCATCTGACATGTTCAGGTCAGCCTCCATATTTCATGCTGGAGGAGGGGGGTGGGGGTGGGTGGTGGTGGTGGTGGTGGGGGGTTGACGGCGACGTTTCTGGGTGATCTCGCTCTGTGCGCGGCGAGACTCGGCTCCATCTGGAAGCCGAACACTGAGTTCTTTCAGCGCCGCCGGGCGAGGAAGCGGATGAAACGGCGGACGGATGAGAGCGGCGACGTCGGCGACGGGCACGGCGAGCTATGACCCCCCCCCCCCCCCCCCTCCCCCCGGTGTCAGAGGGAACACGCTGAGAGGTGGCATCACATGACCACAGATCTGCTCAGATCAGACCTGCAGCTTGATTGATTGTGAGATGGTTTATATCATTTAGACGTTGGTGACCTGATGTGAGAAGATTCAGAATTGAGCACACGCGTCTGTATGTGAGCAACGAAGCCATTGTTTTCACGATGCATGACTGATTACTACTGCACAAGTCGAATTTGTTTAGGAAACATTCTCCCACCAGGAGTTCAGCTGATGGAGGGACGCTAAGCAGGCTCTCATGAGTCTGAAGCCTCTGTTGACATTTCTCACTGCAAAGTAAATCAGGGAACGACGTACAAAACAGCCAAGAAGAGACATGAAAGAACCACAAACTGCCATCGACAGTCTTTAAAATGACTGAGAAGAGACACAAAGCTACCAGAAGGACAAAGGAAGATATTTATGATCAGAAACACTTGGAAAGAGGAAGAAAAATTAAAACAAATAGAGTGTAACTTCCACAAAAGGACTCACATCAACAGCAACAAAGGGTTCAAAATGTCAAAAACAATAATAAAGTGACTTAAAAGGAGACAAATTCAAGCACCGTAAAAAATATAATTAATTTAGAATAAAAAATTGATCCATTATTTGAAGAATTGAAATTGACCCAGAGCAAAATACACAAACTGATCAATGCAAGACTCACAGAGACACTCAGACTAAAGTCAAGAGAGGCAAAACAATCCAAATGAGTTTCAAAGTACAACAGATAAGTAAAAAAAAAAAAAAAAGATGCAAAAAAGCCAGTCAGAAAACATCCATCAAGAGTCGAGAACACCGCCATAAAAACAGAACTATTTCAATAAATTAAAGATGTATAAACAAGCTGCAAAAACAAATAGTTCAAAATGAACACAAAACAATGACTGAAAGAAATGAAATTACTGAAAGAGACACAAAATAAAAATAAAGAGACACAAAACCACAAGAAAACCAAGACAAAACAAAACGGACTCAAAACGGCCACCTGGAAACATGAGATGCTATAAAGAGACAATGAACACAAACCAAACCAGAATGCACGATAAACGCAAAACATCCATAAAAGAAACACCAAATTACTTTAAAAAAAGTCAAAAAAGAGATTTGAAATAGCCACAGTCACAAAAAACAACTTGATGGAGTGATTACTTGAGAATTGAAATGAATTGATTTGAATTTAATTGAATTGTACTCCATGAAATCAGCTCTCTTACCACTGAGTTTGCGCTAAAATGATCCAAAAACCTCCACAAAAAGGCCCACTGATCAGTCATTTCTATATTTTTATGTCATTTCCCATAATGCCCCCACCACAGAACCCGGGCGCGATCGTTTCTGAAGGTGCTGCGTTGGCGGTTAGCATATAAAGTGTTCCCAAATGTCATGTTGGCGTGTCAAAGATTTTAATGGCGCGCCCGATTAAAGCAGCGCCGCTCCTCATCCTCCTGCGACTCCTACCTCCGGTCATAATGACGGGGCGAGCGAGGCGAGGCCGAGGCGGCCCCGCGCACGGCTCACGTTACCACAACAACACGCGCCACTGTTTGTGCGGCTCGCCCCATTAAAACGCACACGTGCGCGCTATTAATGCGACCCTTGTCGGGCCTGCACACTCCAAACTGTGGTGTGTGTGTGTGTGTGTGTGTGTGTGTGTGATAATTACGTCCTCGGCTGCACAGGCTCAACCGAGATCCTGGTTTTTGTTTCGGCTTCAAGGTGAAGCCATTGTGTTCGCTCCACTCTCAGCGCCACGCTGATACATTTCAGGCAGTACGCACATGAAAATATTCCACATAGTTCCAGCATTGGTGAAGAAATATCTCAACAAATACGTTTTTGATAATTTTTTAGTGCTAGAATGTTTAAAAAAAATGCCAAAATCTGAGATAATAAGCAGCTTTGAATACAGATTTAGTTGTTATAGGAAGGGATTTCTGCTTCATTTCGTTTAAATACATGTAAGTCTTCAGCAACAGCTTGTTGGGTTTGTGTGTTTTGGAGAGAGATTTCTTTTTTCTTTGTTGATACTTTACAAACTGGTCCTCACCGAGTTACCAACAGAATTTATAAGAGAGGTTTCTGGAATGTCTTCAGAGTTACAGGCCAACGCAAATCTGCTGCTTGAATTTTGAACTTATTGAAGAAGTTCAGAAGGTTATTCTTTTCAGTGTAGTGACAGATCTCTCAGACCTGTCTCCTCTGCTTCTTGATTTAGTTTCCATGAATTGTAAAGTGAGAGAAATGAACTATCGGCACGTCTTCCTAGTTCTCATCAGATTCTTCGCTTCTTTGATTTCGTCCATTTTGCTTGATGTCTGTTGACAGAACGATTTCTGGACTGAGCAAAAAAAAAAAAAAAAATCAGAAGCAGGTGTTGTGTGAATTTTGTGCAAATCCCAAACAACTATGGCTCAAATGTTGATTGAGTATCGTGTTCGTGTTGAAGATTTACCAAGGTCAATTATTGGAAATTTTGAATGCGTTCATAGTTTATGGAGTTCGCTCATATCTTGCTCTTTTCTACTGATTGAACTTCCTCCAAACGCATTGACCCAGTCACACACCAGTGAGTCAGCAAATTATCAGCAGTTTGGGGTTCAGTGGATTGCTCAAGGACACTTTGATATACGGAAGGTCGATGGGAATTCAGACATGCAACTGTAAGTGCTATTTTACTCTGATGGTCTTTGCAAATTTGAATTGTAGTTTTTTTTTATTGTTTGTGGCATTTTCCTTCATTACGTCTTGCATTTTCTGAAGTTATTGTCATGGACACATTTGTTATGAAGCATGATTGACTTGTTTTTTGTGTCAATTTAATAGTTTCATGCTTTTCACTCTCAGATTTGAGATGTTTTCCTTTGTCTTACTTTTTCTGGCTGCATCTCTTTCATTAGATTCAGTCTCAGATTTCACATTTCAGCCATGTTTTTGTTTTCGGGGTGTCTTATGGTTGAATTAAGTTTTCTTTGGGTAATTTTCAGTTGCTTTTCCGCTGTTAAGTGTTAGTTTTCATCTCCTACATTGTAGTCAGGCTTTTCATTGTTGCATTTCACATTTTAGACGTGCTTTGATCCGATGAATTTTAGCTGCACTGTCAAACACTGAATTCCAAGTTGTGTGACGAATTAAAGATCAGTCATTTTTTCTTTATTTTTTTGTCAGATTTTCAATATGTTAATTTGAAATTTGCTGAGAAAGACAAACGCTTTGTTTCCTGCTCTTCCCCATGTTTCTGATTGCAAAGCTTTTCTCTCATTCTGATCGACGTGATTGCGCTCGCTTGCGTCCAAGGCCATAGATTCTATTCTTCTCTTTTGCAGCTGTCCACGTGTTGCAGTCGTGATCCATTCTGGAGAGTTTCATGTCCATCCAAGCCTTGAAATTGCTCCAGCAGCCCGGCACCTCTTGACCCTCACTGCCAGAAATAACTCTTTCTCCAGTTTAATAATAAGTAAATAATTGGATGGACTGAGCTCCACAGAAAAAAAATCTCTTTTTCTCATGAAGGGTATAGGAGAGCAGAATGGTGAACTTTAAACAGGAAAATAAAACTTAGAATTTGTCTGTATGTAGTGGAGGCAGTACTAGTACATTAGTGGTAAAGGGATGGTTTGTCACGAGTCGAAGAAATGGTAAATTTTTACCATCAAATACATCAGATCTGTCTGTTTCTCGCCCATTCAGGCTCTCCACTCATTGATGAGTTGTAATTCGGGCCACGGGCAGCGGAGCTGGAGCCACTGCTCCGTCACGTATAGCGAGCGAGTTAAAGGGACGTTAATCTCCATCATGTTAAACACATTATCCTCGGGCTGCTTTATTAATTTTCCCCCTGAAAACCATCAGCAATTAGCTTTACAGCATTATGGTGCAGCCGGCCCAGGAGGCCGGCAGGCACGCACCCGGCGTGGGATTACCCATGAATGAACACACACACACACACACACACACACACACACATGCAGGATGAGGCTCAGGAGAGGGCTGGGCGCGGACAGCTCGCTGACAGGCTGGCGAGGTGGCTGGCAGCTCGCCGCCGAAGGACGCCGTCTCGCCGTGTCTCCGCTGCGTTCGGGAACCCTTGGTGAACGGGTTCACTGCCAGACGGCGTTGCTGCGGGGTTTCCATGGAGCTTTCCAGTTTGTTGAATGTCACGGTTGTTTGAGAAGGGAATTTATGAACTATCTTGAGCTTTCTGAAACACTTTTTTTTTTTTTTTTTTTACTGGATTGTATTCAAAACAACTCAGTTACTGTCGGTGTTTATTCTGTGAGGAGAGATTTAAGATTTCATTTGACTGATAGGTGCATTGGAATACAGTGTGTTTATCCTCCAGTAATGATAATTAGCTCCTTTGTTGCACACTTCCACAATTAAACTGCCTTCTACTTGTGAAGTCTTGTGTGTTTAAGGTCATGTTTATATGAGAATGATGTCCTTGAGATGGTTTTTCTTCCATATTCATTTGCTTACCGTCACCATGTAGTGACTGGGTGGAGCATTGAGCCCCCACAACAAATACAATATGGAGTATTGGTGGAGGATGTAATCAAATACACTGGAGCAAATCAATCTCAGATTGGCAAATGAGAAAAGAACAAAATGCAGGATAGTAGCTGGTCAGTCACAAAGTCAAAAATTTGAGGCACAACACAGAAAAGTTCTTATAATAAAGTCTACAGTCAAAAGCCACGGCGAGCCAGCTGAATAAATGCCTCTCATCACAAAAACAGCAGCACCTCTACTGAAGCCTGAGCGATTGGTAACATCTTTTTAAACATGATACAAAAAAGGACACAGTCATCAACATCCAAGTTGTTTTCAGAGGTAAATGCTTTTATGTTGAAAGATTCTTCTTTTTAGATGTTTCCCTTGGACGGACTTTCACCCAGACCTCCTCCTAACTCGATATCCATCTGTCCATCCAGGCAGGATGCAGGC